>NC_069501.1:304278064-304515564 GCF_027579735.1 Bombina bombina | reverse complement strand
CAATGTTAAACAACTTTTCAATTTAATTGTATCATAAAATTTGCTTTACTCTCTTGGTATTCTTTGTTGAAAGCTAAACTTAGGTAGTCTCATATGCTAATTTCTAAGCCCTTGAATCCCGCCACAGTGCATTTTGACAGTTTTTCACAGCTAGAAAGCGCTAGTTCATGTGCGCCATGTAGAAAACATTGTGATCCCTCCCGTGGAGTTATTTATGAGTAAGAACTGATTGGAAATCTGTCAAAAGAACTGAAATAAGGGGGCAGTCTGCAGAGGCTTAGATACAAGGCTTAGATAACGGGACATAAAACCCCCAATTTTTATTTGTTTTCTTGTAATCCTTTGTTGAAAAACATCAAAGGTAAGCTCAGGAGTGTGCACGTGTCTGCAGCTTAACAAGAAGTCTGGATGGCAGCACTATTTCCTGTCATGTAGTGCTCTGGACATGTGCACGCTACCTATCTAGACATCTTTTCAACAAAGAATAACATGAGAACTAAGCAAATTTGATAATGGAAGTTAATTGGAAATTTATTTTAAATTGTATGCTCTGTTTGAATCATGAAAGGAAAATTTGGGGTTTCATGTACCTTTAACCCCTTAACGACCAAGGACGTACGCCACACGTCCTCTAAAAAAATACACTTAATGACCGAGGACGTGTGGCGTACGTCCTTGGTCTGGAAAGCAGCTGGAAGCGATCCTGCTCGCTTCTAGCTGCTTTCCGGTTATTGCAGTGATGCCTCGATATGGAGGCATCCTGCAATAACCCCCCTTGGCCATCCGATGCAGAGAGAGCCACTCTGTGGCCCTCTCTGCACCGGACATCGATGGCCGGTATCGTTGGTGGGTGGGAGCTTACGTGGGAGGCGGGTGGGCGGCCATCGATGTTGTGTATGGAGTGGAGGGGGGCGGGATCGAGGGCGGGACCCACGGGGGCGCGCACGGGAGCGCGTGCGTGCACGGGGGTTGGAGGGCGGGCGCGTGCACGGGGCGGGAGCGGGTGGGAACCGCTACACTACAGAAAAACTTAGTAAAAAGTATTAAAAAAAAATGAAGTTTAAACTTGAAAAAATATAATCTCAGGGATCTGGAAGGGGTGGGGGGTTGGTCTTGGTGGGGGGGAAAGCTACACTACAGAAAATTGCTTTTTTTTTAATAAAATGGCACTTTTTTTGCAAAACTGGGTACTGGCAGACAGCTGCCAGTACCCAAGATGGCGCCCATTAAGGCAGAGGGGAAGGGTTAGAGAGCTGTTAGGTGGGGGATCAGTGAGGTTGGGGTCTAAGGGGGGATCATACACATCAGCATATGTAAATATGCTTTTTTTTTTTTTTTTAAATGGCCAAATACCTTTTATTTTAGTACTGGCAGAGTTTCTGCCAGTACTTAAGATGGCGGGGACAATTGTGGGGTGGGGGAGGGAAGAGAGCTGTTTGGGAGGGATCAGGGGGTCTGATGTTTCAGGTGGGAGGCTGAGCTCTACACTAAAGATAAAATTAACCCTGCAAGCTCCCTACAAGCTACATAATTAACCCCTTCACTGCTAGCCATAATACACGTGTGATGCGCAGCGGCATTTAGAGGCCTTCTAATTACCAAAAAGCAATGCCAAAGCCATATATGTCTGCTATTTCTGAACAAAGGGGATCCCAGTGAAGCATTTACAACCATTTGTGCCATAATTGCACAAGCTGTTTGTAAATAATTTCAGTGAGAAACCTAAAATTGAGAAAAATTTAACTTTTTTTTTAATTTGATCGCATTTGGCGGTGAAATGGTGGCATAAAATATACTAAAATTGGCCTAGATCAATACTTGGGGTTGTCTACTACACTACACTAAAGCTAAAACTATCCCAAAAAGCTCCCTACATGCTCCCTAATTAACCCCTTCACTGCTGGGCATAATACACGTGTGGTGCGCAGTGGCATTTAGCGGCCTTCTAATTACCAAAAAGCAACGCCAAAGTCATATATGTCTGCTATTTCTGAACAAAGGGGATCCCAGATAAGAATTTACAACAATTTATGCCATAATTGCACAAGCTGTTTGTAAATAATTTAAAGTTAGAAACCAAAAGTTTGTGAAAAAATTTGTGAAAAGTGAACGATTTTTTGTATTTGATTGCATTTGGCGGTGAAATGGTGGCATGAAATATACCAAAATGGGCCTAGATCAATACTTTGGGTTGTCTACTAAAAAAAAATATATACATGTCAATGGATATTCAGAGATTCCTGAAAGATATCAGTGTTCTAATGTAACTAGCGCTAATTTTGAAAAGAAATGGTTTGGAAATATCAAAGTGCTACTTGTATTTATGGCCCTATAGTTTACAAAAAAAGCAAAGAACATGTTAACATTGGGTATTTCTAAATTCAGGACAAAATTTAGAAACTATTTAGCATGGGTGTTTTTTTGTGGTTGTAGATGTGTAACAGATTTTGGGGGTCAAAGTTAGAAAAAGTGTGTTTTTTTCCATTTTTTCCTCATATTTTATAATTTTTTTTATAGTAAATTATAAGATATGATGAAAATAATGGTATCTTTAGAAAGTCCATTTAATGGCGAGAAAAACGGTATATAATATGTGTGGGTACAGTAAATGAGTAAGAGGAAAATTACAGCTAAACACAAACACCTCAAAAATGTAAAAATAGCCTTGGTCCCAAACGGACAGAAAATGGAAAAGTGCTGTGGTCATTAAGGGGTTAATATAACCGTGATGGTTATGCAAAACTGGGTAATGGACAATAAAGGGATAATTTTTCTTTAAATTTTACTTATTTAAACTATTAAATTATGGAGTAGACTGTCCCTTTAAAGAAAACTCTGGCAGCCCTATTGAATGGCAGGGAACACATCCACATGCCTATAAAAAAGAGTTTTATTCAGGAAAGAACATACCTTAAGATATAAGAAAACATTTTTTAATACATTTTCAAATGCTGTTCTTAGCAAATAAACACATTAATGTTCTTTAGAGATATTATATTTAAAGGGACAGTAAACACCAGTATTTTTGATGTTTAAAAAGGTATTTTTTATTGTACTTTTTTTTTTTTTTTTTTTAAGCTGGGCCCCCACCCTTGGGAGCCCAGTCACAATTGTGACCTCTGCACCCCCTGTAGTTTTGCCCCTGCTCTCTAGTCCTTTGGCGAAAAAACTGCCTTCAACAATAGCCAAATATTTCAAATTTGATTTGTCAGCCTAGAGCACCTGCTACCATTTTTCTGCACCCCAATTCCTGTATTTTCATGCATAGTTGAGTCGATTGGACTTGTATCCACAGAAAAGTATGGCTTTTTGGCTGTGAGTATTCCATGAAGACCACTTCTGACCAGACTTCTCTAGACAGTAGATTGGTGTACCAGGGTCCCACTGGTTTCTGCCAAATTTGAGCTGATGACACTACAGGACATCAGATTGTGGAGAAAACTAAGTATGACGTATCTTTCATCTGCTGCACTTTCCTTCCTTGGGTGACCACAGTGTCTATGGTCCTCAACGTTGCCCTCTGTGTTTTTCAGAAAAGCTTGGACAGCACATTTGGAAGCCTCTGTCTGCCTTCAAATTTCTGCCTTGCTGATACAGTATGACTACCTTTTGTATTGTTGCTATGTTCAGTTGTGCCATGGTGTATGACTTTTGACATTAAGCTATCTTCAGCAACCTCACCTTCACCTAGATTATGAGTTTTTTGCTAAACAGGGTGCGAAACTAACGCCAAATAAGTTGCGTTATTTCACCCTCCATTACAAGTTACTGACAAGCCTCCTTGTGCGTGCGATATAGTGGTGTTAAGCTCCATACCGCACAAAATCCAAGGGATGCTTTGACGTGCTCTTGCATGCTTTTCCCCATAGACATCAATGGGGAGAGAATGTTAGAAAAAAAACTAACACCGTAAGTGCGGAATGAAAAATCTCCGTAACACAACTCCATTGATGTCTATGGGGAAAATAAAGTTATGTCTAAACCTAACACCCTAACAAAAACCGCAAGTCTAAACACCCCTAATCTGCCTCCCCCAACATCGCAGACACCTAAATAAAGTTATAAACCCCTAATCTGCCGCTCCCGACATCGCCGCCACTAATAAAAGCTATTAACCCCTATTCCGCCACTCCCCGACGTCACCACCACTATAATAAATGTCATGAGATGCAGGACACATGCAGGACACAGCAAATATGGTACAACTCTAGTTTATTGTAGAGCGTGGAAATATACATGTGGTAGCATTGATCTCACCAAGCAAGTGCCACACAGACAAACGGACCCAAGCCCTGCACCCATCCGCCGATGCCACCTCCAACTCTCATCACATCTCCCCCCCCCCCCTTCAAAGGACAAAGCACACACTTCTCTTCACTTGAATACAACAAACAACAAGGCACACAGCAACAGCCCTGCACAGCATATAACAAACAACAAGTTACAGAAAATACAAACAACATGAACCACATCCCGACCCGAACACTGGGGCAGACTACCCCAGTCCACAGCAACCATGGGACCACTCCGCCCATACCTCCGGTCACTGTTCCAACCAAAGTCAATCCCGATATTGGGCCGGAAGTTTCACCACTCTTCTGCCTGATGTAACTCTACATGAACTGTCCTCTGATACAGAAGAAGGTGATTGAGAGTCCGCTGGAGGCAAAGACACATCCCCACTGCAATCCCGCTGAGGGAAGGTACCCCTCCCAAAACAGGGCATCCCACCGGTGGTGGCACTGAGGCATCCAGTACCAAACTCTCAGGCACAGTCTGAAGATGCCTTCGACCACGGCGTGCAACTGTCCCTCCATCAGCAAGGATCACACATGACCCTGGCTCTGAAGAGTGTCCAATCACCGCAGGAGGCATCCTCCATTTCTTCCCATCATCCAGTTCAACTCTGACACTTTGCCCCGCACTCAGCTCCCGCAAGGGCCTCACAGAATGTCTCCTGTCGTAGAAGAATCGATAGCCCCTTTTAGCCTCTCCATGCCTCCTAAGGACTTTGTCCTGAGGAATAGAGATAGTTGGCTGGAAGACACCCACAGAGGGTTAGATGGTGTGAATCTGGTGTCCTAGCATCAGCTGTGCCGGGCTAAACCCCATGGCTTAAATGGGAGTCTCCCTATAGGACAAGAGGGCCAGGTACGGCTCAGATTGCTTCAAAATTAATTTTGTTGTTTGAACTGCCCTTTCAGCCAGTCCGTTAGCCTGCGGGTAATGTGGACTTGACGTGGAATGTATAAAATCATATTCTCTGCTGAAAGAACTGAACTCTGTTGAAGCAAACTGCATTCCGTTATCACTCACCAACTCTATTGGTATGCCCCACCGGGCGAACAAGCTCTTGAGACGAGTTATAACGGCTTGACTTGTGATTTCATTCAAAGGTGCAATTTCCAAATACCTGGAATAGTAGTCGATCACGACTAATAACTTTTTCCTGTGCAGTTCACACAAATCAGCAGCTTTTTTCTGCCACGGGCCTGCAGGCAGCTGAGTAGAAATCAAGGGCTCCCTTCTCTGAGTAGGCCGGCGTTCCCAGCAAAAGGCACATTTAGACACATGGCTTTCAATGTCGGAACTGATCCCAGGCCACCATACTGCCATAGCTGCCCTTTCTCTGCACTTTGTAATGCCTAAGTGGCCATCATGAATCCTGTTTAACATCTCCTGCCTCATGCTGACAGGAATAACAATGCTGTCTTGGAACAGCACCAACCCATCCAGCTCAGTGAGCTGCAACCTCTCTGACTGGTAAGAACTTAGACATCCAGGCTGCCCGACTCTCGGGCCAACCTTCTTTGATGTACTTTATAACTTCTTGAAGGTCTGTATCTAAATATGTCTCTTTCTTTATTTGTTCTAGCTTCCCTGAAGAGATGGACTTGGAGGCCTGAACTGAATCTACATATACTTTCACATCCGATTCCGTTGAAGACTCTTCAGCAGCAGCCAACGGGAGCCTGGACAGTGTATCCGCCACAATCAGTGGTTTCCCCGGCACATGCACTGCCTGAACGGTGAACCTGAGCAGCCTCATTAGAAGTCTCTGGCATCTTAGGGGTGTCAATATCATAGGAGTTGATTAGAGGGACTAGCGGTTTATGGTCAGTCTCCAGACTAAATTTCTCTAAACCCACTAGGTAACGCTGAAAGCGCTCACAGGCCCAAACTGCCGCCAGGCACTCTTTCTCAATTTGGGTGTATTTTGACTCAGCAGCCGTTAGTGTACAGGAACAGTAGGCGATGGGCTGTAGTTTGTTTTCATTTAACTGTAGGAGGGCAGCCCCTAACTGCTCACATCAGCACTAACCACAGTCTTTTTGGACTTGACCTGCATAAAAGATTCTTCCTGTGAAGGTCCCCAGACCCAGGCAACATCTTTCTTTAGCAACTCTGTGATAGGGTGTAGTATTGTGGATAAATCTGGGAGGAACCTGCCCACATAATTTACAAGGCCCAATATTTGTCTCAGCTCATGTACATCAGAAGGACTTTTCATCTTTTCAATAGCACAAATTTTCTTGGGGTCTGGCTTGATGCCATCCCCATTGATGATATGCCCAAAGTAACATAACTTAGCTTTCCTAAAATGGCATTTCTCTTTATTTAACTTCAGCCCGGACTCTCTAATAGTCTGCAGCACGCAGCTCAGTCGCTGATCATGTTCCTCCAACGTAGATCCATACACCAAGATGTTGTCCATGACAACTGCCGTGCCCACGTGGTCTCTTAGGAGAGAACTAATTTCTCTTTGAAATATTTCAGGAGCAGAGGATATCCCGAAGGGGAGTCTGCAGAAGCAAAACCGACCTACCGGTGTGATGAAGGTAGTCAGTTTGTGGCACTTTGGATCTAGAGGTATCTGCCAGAAGCCGCTAGAAGCATCCAATGTAGAGAAGAACTTCGCCCCAGCCAATTTCAAAGCTATGTCTTCAAGTGTCGGCAGCACATATCTCTCTCTCTTCACCGCCTCATTCAGCCTTTTCAAGTCTACGCAGATGTGTACTTTCCCGTTTTTCTTCGCAACAGGCACAATGGGGGCACACCAGTCAGTTGCTTCAACAACCTCTTCAATAACCCCCATTTTCTTCATACGCAGAAGCTCCTTCTCCACTTGAGGCATGAGTGGGAACGGAATTCTACGGGGAGTGGTAATGCTGTATCGGACTGCGTCACCTTTAAGTGATATGCAGACTGGGTTGCAATTCACTAGGCCCAATTCACCAAACATATCTTCTGAGATTTCATTCACTCTGGCTATCAATCTTAAAGGCAACTTTGGCTCCCATTACAGTAAGAGTAACCCTCCAATCATCTTCTGAACCCGGCCGTTCAACAACAGACCCCACAAAGGACACTTCTTGACCCTCCTGGTCGCTATCCAGCTGCATCTCCTTAATATATTCAGTCTTCCACACCACTTCAAAATGGCCCATCCTGTTACATTTTCTACATCTTTTGTCTTTAGCAGGGCATATGACACTCAGATCATGGGCATGGTTGCACCATGTGCATCGGGCATGCTGCACCCATCCAATTCTAGGCCTATCTGTTGTCTTAGGTCTACCGCTCACACTATGCCTTTCACTAGCAGTTCTCCTGAACTGCTGCACTTCATCCACAATACTCTTAGACCTCAGATCAGCACTTTGCTTTTTCACCAGTTCACTCTGGCAGGCCATCCTAATACCCCCATCTAATGTTAAATCAGACTCTAACTGTAGCTTCAGTGAGACTTCAGCATCTGCAATTCCAATGACTATTCTGTCTCTGATTTACTCTTCTTTAGCAACACCAAACTCACAGAATTCAGCTAGTTCATACAGGCTGTGCACAAATGACTCCACAGATTCTCCCACACGCTGAGCACGTTTGTGAAAACAAGCCCTCTCATGACTCACATTTCTTTTGGGCACAAAGTGGGCACTGAGTTTTTTCATAACTATTTCAAAGTCAAATTCTTCCCCTTCTTGGAAAGTAAAAGCATTGAACACTGGCTCCCCATCTTTCCCCATAGAGTATAAAAGAGAATTAACTTGTACTTCACCACTCTCCTTGTCCAGCTTGGAAGCAATTCTGGAGCGATGAAACCGCTGACGCCATGTGGGCCAAGCTGCAGACTGAGAGAAATCAAAAGGCTCAGGTGGGGTAAACTTTGACATTGTCATCGATCAGGAAACAGAAGCGCAGGCAAGAACTTCTGACACCATGTCATGAGATGCAGGACACAGCAAAGATGGTACAACTCTATTTTATTGTAGAGCATGGAAATATACATTTGGTAGCATTGATCTCACCAAGCAAGTGCGACACAGACAAACGGACCCAAGCCCTGCCCCCATCCTGCGACGCCACCTCCAACTCTCATCACAATAAAGTTATTAACCCCTATTCCGCCTCCCTGACATCACCAACACCTAAATAAAGATATTAACCCCTAATCTGCCGCTCCCGACATCGCCACCACGAATAAAAGCTATCAACCCCTATTCCGGGGCTACCCAACATCACCGCCACTAAATAAACCTATTAACCCCTAAACCGTTGAATCTACATACACTTTCACATCCGATTCCATTGAAGACTCTTCAGCAGCAGCCAGCGGGAGCCTGGACAGTGTATCCGCCACAACCAGTGGTTTCCCCGGCACATGCACTGCCTGAACGGTGAACCTGAGTAGCCTCATTAGAAGTCTCTGGCATCTTAGGGGTGTCAATATCATAGGAGTTGATTAGAGGGACTAGCGGTTTATGGTCAGTCTCCAGACTAAATTTCTCTAAACCCACTAGGTAACGCTGAAACCGCTCACAGGCCCAAACTGCCGACAGGCACTCTTTCTCAATTTGGGTGTATTTTGACTCAGCAGCCGTCAGTGTACGGGAACAGTAGGCGATGGGCTGTAGTTTGTTTTCATTTAACTGCAGGAGGGCAGCCCCTAACTGCTCACATCAGCACTAACCACAGTCTTTTTGGAAGGTTTGTAGAACCCAAACACTGGGGCAGACCCCAGCAGGGACTTGACCTGCATAAAAGATTCTTTCTGTGAAGGTCCCCAGACCCAGGCAACATTTTCTTTAGCAACTCTGTGATAGGGTGTAGTATTGTGGATAAATCTGGGAGGAACCTGCCCACATAATTTACAAGGCCCAATATTTGTCTCAGCTCATGTACATCAGAAGGACTTTTCATCTTTTCAATAGCACAAATTTTCTTGGGGTCTGGCTTGATGCCATCCCCATTGATGATATGCCCAAAGTAACATAACTTAGCTTTCCTAAAATGGCATTTCTCTTTATTTAACTTCAGCCCAGACTCTCTAATAGTCTGCAGCACGCAGCTCAGTCGCTGATCATGTTCCTCCAACGTAGATCCATACACCAAGATGTTATCCATGACGACTGCCGTGCCCACGTGGTCTCTTAGGAGAGAACTAATTTCTCTTTGAAATATTTCAGGAGCAGAGGATATCCCGAAGGGGAGTCTGCGGAAGCAAAACCGACCTACCGGTGTGATGAAGGTAGTCAGTTTGTGGCACTTTGGATCTAGAGGTATCTGCCAGAAACCGCTAGAAGCATCCAATGTAGAGAAAAACTTTGCCTCAGCCAATTTCAAAGCTATGTCTTCAAGTGTCGGCAGCACATATCTCTCTCTCTTCACCGCCTCATTCAGCCTTTTCAAGTCTACGCAGATGTGTACTTTCCCGTTTTTCTTCGCAACAGGCACAATGGGGGCACACCAGTCAGTTGCTTCAACAACCTCTTCAATAACCCCCATTTTCTTCATACGCAGAAGCTCCTTCTCTACTTGAGGCATGAGTGGGAACAGAATTCTACGGGGAGTGGTAATGCTGTATCGGACTGCGTCACCTTTAAGTGATATGCAGACTGGGTTGCAATTCACTAGGCCCAATTCACCAAACATATCTTCTGAGATTTCATTCACTCTGGCTATCAATCTTAAAGGCAACTTTGGCTCCCATTACAGTAAGAGTAACCCTCCAATCATCTTCTGAACCTGGCCGTTCAACAACAGACCCCACAAAGGACACTTCTTGACCCTCCTGGTCGCTATCCAGCTGCATCTCCTTAATATATTCAGTCTTCCACACCACTTCAAAATGGCCCATCCTGTTACATTTTCTACATCTTTTGTCTTTAGCAGGGCATATGACACTCAGATCATGGGCACGGTTGCACCGTGTGCATCGGGCATGCTGCACCCATCCACTTCTAGGCCTATCTGTTGTCTTAGGTCTACCGCTCACACTATGCCTTTCACTAGCAGTTCTCCTGAACTGCTGCAATTCATCCACAATACTCTTAGACCTCAGATCAGCACTTTGCTTTTTCACCAGTTCACTCTGGCAGGCCATCCTAATACCCCCATCTAATGTTAAATCAGACTCTAACTGTAGCTTCAGTGAGACTTCAGCATCTGCAATGCCAATGACTATTCTGTCTCTGATTTGCTCTTCTTTAGGAACACCAAACTCACAGAATTCAGCTAGTTCATCCAGGCTGCGCACAAATGACTCCACAGATTCTCCCACACGCTGAGCACGTTTGTGAAAACAAGCCCTCTCATGACTCACATTTCTTTTGGGCACAAAGTGGGCAATGAGTTTATTCATAACTATTTCAAAGTCAAATTCTTCCCCTTCTTGGAAAGCAAAAACATTGAACACTGGCTCCACATCTTTCCCCATAGAGTATAAAAGAGAATTAACTTGTACTTCACCACTCTCCTTGTCCAGCTTGAAAGCAATCCTGAAGCGCTGAAACCGCTGACGCCATGTGGGCCAAGCTGCAGGCTGAGAGAAATCAAAAGGCTCAGGTGGGGTAAACTTTGACATAGTCATCGATCAGGAAACAGAAGCGCAGGCAAGAACTTCTGACACCATGTCATGAGATGCAGGACACAGCAAAGATGGTACAACTCTATTTTATTGTAGAGCATGGAAATATACATTTGGTAGCATTGATCTCACCAAGCAAGTGCGACACAGACAAACGGACCCAAGCCCTGCCCCCATCCTGCGACGCCACCTCCAACTCTCATCACAATAAAGTTATTAACCCCTATTCCACCTCCCCGACATCACCAACACCTAAATAAAGATATTAACCCCTAATCTGCCGCTCCTGACATCGCAACCACGAATAAAAGCTATCAACCCCTTCCGGGGCTACCCAACATCACCGCCACTATAATAAAGTTATTAACCCCTATTCCGCCGCTCCCCGACATTACCGCCACTATAATAAATTAATAACCCCTAAACCTCCGGCCTCCCACATCTCTGCAACTAAATAAACCTATTACCCTTAAACCTCTGGCCTCCCACATCTCTGCCACTTAATAAACCTATTAACCCCTAAACCGTTGGCCCCCCACAACGCAAAACACTAAATTAAACTATTAACCCCTAAACCTAACACCCCCCACTTTAAATTAAAATTACAATATAACTATATTTAAATAAATAAAAACTTACCTGTGAAATAAAAATAACCCTAAGTTTAAACTATAAATTAACCTAACCTTACTATTCTAATTAAATAAAAAATACAACCAATTAAAAAATCTAAATTACAAAAAATAATAAACACTAAATTACGAAAATTAAAAAACACTTATCTTACAAAAAATAATAAACTAAATGATCAAAAATAGAAACAAGTACACCTAATCTAATAGCCCTATAAAAATAAAAAAAGCACCCCTAAAATAAAAACACCCCTAGCCTACAATAAACTACCAATAGCCCTTAAAGGGCCTTTGTAGGGCATTGACTAAGTTAAACAGCTCTTTTACCTGTAAAAAAAAATACAAAGCCCCCCAACAATAAAACCCACCCACCCACCAACCAACCCCCCAAAATAAAAAAACCTAACTCTAAAAAAACCTAAGCTACCCATTGCCCCTAAAGGGGCATTTGTATGGGCATTTCCTTAAAAGGGCATTCAGCTCTTTTTCATTGCCCTTAAAAGGGCATTTAGCTCTTTTCAAAAGCTCAGACCCTAATTTGAGAAAAAAACAATCCAAAAAATAAAAAAATACCTAACACTAACCCCAGAATATCTACTCACGGTTGCTGAAGTCCGGACACCCAGGCGGCGAGAAGTCTTCATCCAGGCTGCGAGAAGTCTTCATCCAGGTGACGACATCTTCATCCATCGCGTGGGCGTCTTCTATCTTCATCCCGGCTGCGCGGAGCAGCGAAGACATCCAGCACGGAGCATCCTCTTCATATGGTCCCCGCCATACACTGAAGCTTCAATGCAAGGTAGCCGTTTCAAAATGGCGTACCTTGCATTCCTATTGGCTGATTTGATTCTCCAAATTCAAATCAGCCAATAGGATGAGAGCTTTTAAAAAATGATTTGAACAGCCAATAGGATTTCAGTAGCTCTCATCCTATTGGCTGTTTTGAGTACAGAATGGATGTTGCGTTACAGGCTAAAATGCTTGCGGTATAGCTATACCGCCACGACTCGCAATTGCACGACTTGCAGTTCAGCGTTAAAAGCTGTAATGCAAAACTCGTAATCTAGGTGTTTTGTTAGCTATTCCTCACCTGGCTTCTTACACCACTTTTCTCCCTTTCAGTTAATGATCGTGTTTCAACCTACATTTTAAGTTGATTGATCATTAGCACATCTTTGATATAATTGTTTACCCATGCACCTGACTATTTGCCTACAAAATCCACGACTTTGCGCAAGTGTACCTAGAAGAATTCATGCTGTTTGAAGGCAAAGGGTGGTCACACCCAATATTGATTTGATTTAGATATTTCTCCTGTTCACTCACTTTGCATTTTGTTAATTGATACAAATAAACTATTAACATTTATACTTGTGAAAGCATTCTTACTTTACAGCATTATATATGAAAATACAATGTAAAATAAAATAATAATACACCCATCTTTCTCTTTTACCTTCCAATAAATCCCCCCAAGTTGCAAAACTCCCCAGATGACCACAAGGAATGAAATAACATCAAAAGAGAGGGAAAAGAATAATGCTGAGCAAAATTCTCAAAGAGGAAAAAGTGCTTACAAAGAAGGAAATATTCAAAAATATTTCAGAAAAGGACTTCTAGGGATGGTCTAACCCCAATGGGATTTCAAATTTGATATAAAGCCTCAATAGAACAAGAGGAAAAGATTGTCAAAATATACAGAGAATGGAGACAAGAAAGAACTGTCTGATATGTCATTCTATAGCAACACAACAGAAATGTCTTAAAGGGACAGTCTAGTCAAAATTAAACGTTCTTGATTCAGATAGGGCATGTAATTGTAAACAACTTGTTACTTTACTTTTAGCATCAAATTTGCTTTGTTCTCTTGTTATTCTTAATTAAAAGCTAAACCTAGGTAGGCTTATATACTAATTTCTAAACCCTTCAAGGCCACCTCTTATCTGGATGCATTTGACAGTTTTTCCACAGCTAGAGGGCCTTAGTTCATGTGTACCATATAGATAACATTGTGCTCATGCCCATGGAGTTACTTATGAGAAGGCACTGATTGGCTAAAATACAAGAACTGAAATAATGGGGCAGTCTGTAGAGGCTTAGATACAAGGTAATCACAGAGGTAAAAAGTGAATTAATATAACAGTGTTAGTTATGCAAAACTGGGGAATTGATCATAAAGATTATCTATCTTTTTAAACAATAAAAATTCTGGAGTAGGCTGTCCCTTTAATGTGTACAAAAAGTGTTTTGTTTTGATGGATTGGATAACTTTTAATTTGAAAACACCACAAACACCCATATGGATCAAATAGCCTGGCTTTTGTTATGGACTGGATAATCGTGCAGTGGAGACAGCTATATGCTGTGAATGAGCACAATGTCTTAAAGGGATATAAATCCCACACATTTTCTTTCATGAGCATGCGATTTTAAGCACTTTACTTCTATCATTTCATGTACTTCATTCTCTTGTTATCCTTTGTTGAAAAGCATACCTAGATAGGCTCAGGAGCAGCAATGCAGTACTGGGAGCTAGCTGCTGATTGGTGGCTGCCCTTATATCTCTTTGCCATTGGCTTACCCTATGTGTTCAGATAGCTCCCAGAAGTGTATTGCTGCTCCTTCAAAAAAAGATACCCAGGGAGTTAAGCAAATTTGGCAAGATAAGTAAATATGGTGTCCTCTCATGAACTACTCTGTCTCCTTGGAACCACTTCGTCATTTAACTCTCTTGTGTCTTGTGTCTAATCATACCCATTCCTACAAGTCTCACTCTCACCTTCTGTCGCTCACATTCCTACTACTGCTTGCTGCTGGTGACATCTCTCCTAACCCTGGCCCTGCAGCGATCACCAAACTTTCACACTTTCGCTCAGTCTCCCACTGCAAAAACTCTGGGTCGCGCAATACTAACAATCTCATCTCCATTAACCCACAGCGCTTATTACCTCTCTTTTCTTGTGCTCTCTGGAACACTCGCTCTGTCTGTAACAAACTTAGAATTGTTCACGACCTGTTTGTTTCCAACGCGTTCAACCTGGCTATCTTCCTCTGACACTGCTTCCATTGCTGCTCTCACACATGGTGGTCTCCACTTTCAATTCCTTGACAACTTTGCTGCCTGGCTTCCTTCCTTTCTTTCTACAAATACACCTATTCTAATTCTGGGGGACTTCAACATCCCCATTGATAACCCATCTGCCCCTACTGCCTCTAAACTTCTCTCACTCACTAACTCCTTTGGCCTCTCACAATCGACACTATTCCCTACTCACTACGATGGACACTCTATTGATCTGTTATTCTCCTATCTCTGCTATCTCTCTGATGTTGCTTGTCACCTATTTCCCATCTCAGACCACCATCTGTTTACCTTTAATCTTAATATACAGGCTAAATCTACATCTCCCCCTCACCCCCGCACCTGTAGAAATCTGCACACTGTGGATCCTCTCCAACTTTCCAAACTTATTCAAAAACGCCTCCCCCACACTTCCACGATATCCTGCCCTGACCTTGCTACAACCCACTATAACAATACTCTCTCCTCTGCACTTGACACTCTCAACCCTCCCCAACTACGCAAAGCCCCACATCATCAGCTCCAGCCCATGCACTCTCAGCAAACACGCCACCTACAAAAATGCTCCCACACTGCTGATTGTGCCTGGAGGAAATCCCGCTCTGAACCTGATTTCATCCACTATACGTTCATTCTTTATTCTTACACCTCTGCCCTTCACTTAGCTAAGCAAACCTACTTCTCTTCTCTTATATCCACTCACTTCTCAAACCCTAAAAGACTCTCCATTTTCAACTCTCTCCTCTACCCACCTGCACCACCCCCTTCATCTGCATTCAGTGGCTGACTACTTTTTCAATTAAACATTTACCATCCGAAGCAACATCCAATCAAAAGACTGCAATCTCTCAACTCCTCTCCCAGTCACCCCCTCTGTCACTCTCTGCACCCTCCTCCCAACCACAGAGAGTGAAGTAGGTTCCCTATTGTCTTCCTACTACCTGCCCACTTGTAGAAAAAAACAAAGGAATAGTGGATAAACCAGAGCACTCTTAGTGTTCAAATGTAGAACAGTGAGGTAGTATGCAGTGGGTGTAAAATAAAACTTAACATTTAATTGTATTTGTTAAAAAGGTAGTAATAACTACCTGTGTGGTGCATTAAAAGGCTGTATTGTGGTACAGTAGAGCTGGTAAACCTTAGGAAAGTATCCTTAAAGACGTAGCTGCAACAATGTAACCATGGGTTAAATCTATATACAGAAAAGGAAATAAGTCTGCTGCAAAAACACCAAAAAATGCTCACGGATTGCACTAAAACTAATCTAGAAAAGAGGACAAGCCTCAACCAATTATGCTAAACTGGTGCAATACTGGAGCGGTGTATATGGCAGCAGAAATTCCAATATCAACAATTAAGAGATGGATACAAAGTATAGCGCTAAGTAACGTCTATGAGGTTGCAGAGCTCTCAATTAAGCGCCTAATCAGGCGCTTAATTGAGAGCTCTGCAACCTCATAGACGTTACTTAGCGCTATACTTTGACTTGACAACCAGCTCTCTTGACAGGTGAACTCTCTTGATGACGGACCTACTACCACCGTAGGTAATTAGAATCGATTTTCCTCTGCTAGTACCAGGAGGTGTCTTGCAGCAAAACAATAAATGGTAACAGAATTACCAACAGGAGCGGTAGCTATAAAACCATTTATTAGATAAAAACAAATATCATTGATACAGTAACGAGTTTCTCGACAATCAACGCCGTTTCCTCAGACTTTAATGATACAAGCAACCGCTACTTATTTAAATCATTCTGCTCCAATAGAAAACATTACAGGTAAAATACATGATACACCCCTTGTGACATCATACAGGTTAAAAAAACACCTATATGGCTTGTCAAAGGATCACAATTAATATGAAACATGCAATCATTTAGCATTTTAAACAAACTGACGGCTAGATTACGAGTTTTGCATTAGGGTAAAAAAAAGCAGCGTTAAGAGGTCCTAACGCTGCTTTTTTACGCCTGCTGGTATTACGAGTCTTGAAGGTTTAGGGTCACAGCACACTTCTTTGGCCTTATCGCAAAACGACTTACGTAAACTTCGTAAAGTCTTTTTTCTATGGGACTTCCATAGCGCCAGTATGACGAGTCTGTTCTGGGAGGCCAAAAAGTGAGCGGTACACCTTACCCTGTCAAGAGTCCTAACGCATTTTAAAGTCAGTAGTTAAGAGTTTTATGGTACAATGCAGTAACATAAAAATCATAACTAAAGTGCTAAAAAGTACACTAACTCCCATAAACTACCTATTAACCCCTAAACCGAGGCCCTCCCGCATCTCAAACACTAAAATAAAATTTTTAACTCCTAATCTGCCGCTCCGGACACTGCCGCCACCTACATTATATTTATGAACCCCTAATCTGCTGCCCCCAACATTGCCAACACCTACATTATATTTATTAACCCCTAATCTGCCACCCCCAATGTCGCCGCCACCTACCTACACTTATTAACCCCTAATCTGCTGCCCCCAACGTCGGCGCCACTATAATAAACATATTAACCCCTAAACCGCCGCACTCCCACCTTGCAAGCATTAGTTAAATATTATTAACCCCTATCTGCCGTCCCTAACAGCGCCACCACCTACCTACACTTATTAACCCCTAATCTGCCCGCCCCAACGTCGCCGCCACTATACTAAATGTATTAACCCCATAAACCTAAGTCTAACCCTAACACCCCCTAACTTAAATATAATTACAAGAAATCTAAAGAAAACTTACTATTAATAACTAAATAATTCCTATTTAAAACTAAATACTTACCTGTAAAATAAACCCTAAGATAGCTACAATATAACTAATAGTTACATTGTAGCTAGCTTAGGGTTTATTTTTATTTTACAGGCAAATTTGTATTTGCTTTAACTAGGTAGAATAGTTACTAAATAGTTATTAACTATTTAATAACTACCTAGCTAAAATAAATACAAATTGACCTGTAAAATAAAACCTAATCTAAGTTACACTAACACCTAACACTACACTATAATTAAATAAATTAACAAAATTAACAACAATTAAATAAATTAAATTAAATTAGCTAAAGTACAAAAAACCCCCACTAAATTACAGAAAATAATAAACAAATTACAAGATATTTAAACTAATTACACCTAATGTAATAGCCCTATCAAAATAAAAAAAAGCCCACCCAAAATAAAAAAAAACCTAGCCTAAACTAAACTATCAATAGCCCTTAAAAGGGCCTTTTGCGGGGCATTGCCCCAAAGAAATCAGCTCTTTTACCTGTAAAAAAAAATACAAACAACCCCCCAACAGTAAAACCCACCACCCACACAACCAACCCCCCAAATAAAATGCTATCTAAAAACACCTAAGCTCCCTAATGATGGGCATTGCCCTTAAAAGGGCAGTTAGCTCTTTTGCGGTCCAAAGTCCCTAACCTAAAAATAAAACCCACCCAATACACCCTTAAAAAAACCTAACACTAACCCCCTGAAGATCGACTTACAGTTCTGAAGACCGGACATTTTTCCTCAAGGAAGCGGCAGAAGTCTTCATCCATCCGGGCCAAATTCCTCAACGAAGCCGGGAGAAGTCTTCATCCAAGCCGGGCGAAGTGGTCCTCCAGATGGGCAGAAGTCTTCATCCAGATGACATCTTCTATCTTCATCCATCCGACGCGGAGAGGCTCCATCTTCAAGACATCCGACTCGGAGCATCCTCTTCTTCCGACAACTAAAGACGAATGAAGGTTCCTTTAAGTGACATCATCCAAGATGGCTTCCCTTAGATTCTGATTGGCTGATAGAATTCTATCAGCCAATTGGAATTA
Source organism: Bombina bombina (assembly GCF_027579735.1). Taxonomy (NCBI): domain Eukaryota; kingdom Metazoa; phylum Chordata; class Amphibia; order Anura; family Bombinatoridae; genus Bombina; species Bombina bombina. The sequence goes on along the minus strand of NC_069501.1, from coordinate 304,497,171 downwards.
AGGTAGAAAAAATCCTATTGGCTGATGCAATTAGCCAATAGGATTGAGCTTGCATTCTATTGACTGTTCCAATCAGCCAATAGAATGCAAGCTCAATCCTATTGGCTGATTGAATCAGCCAATAGGATTGAGCTTCAATCCTATTGGCTGATTGCATCAGCCAATAGGATTTTTTCTACCTTAATTCCGATTGGCTGATAGAATTCTATCACCCAATCGGAATCTAAGGGACGCCATCTTGGATGATGTCACTTAAAGGAACCTTCATTCAGTAAGAAGACTCCAGATGAAGAGGATGTTCCGCGTCGGATGTCTTGAAGATGGACCTGCTCCGCGTCAGATGGATGAAGATAGAAGATGCCGTCTGGATGAAGACTTCTGCCTATCTGGAGGACCACTTAGCCCGCTTGGATGAAGACTTCTCCCGGGTTCGTTGAGGACTTCGGCCTGGTTGGATGAAGACTTCTGCCACTTCCTTGAGGGTGGATGTCCGGTCTTCAGAACTGTAAGTCGATCTTCAAGGGGTTAGTGTTAGGTTTTTTTAAGGGTGTATTGGGTAAGTTTTATTTAAGGGCAATGCCCATCCAAATGCCAGGGCATTGGGGAGCTTAGGTTTTTTTAGTTAGTATTTTATTTGGGGGGTTGGTTGTGTGGGTGGTGGGTTTTACTGTGTGGGGGGTTGTTTGTATTTTTTTTATTACAGGTAAAAGAGCTGATTTCTTTGGGGCAATGCCCTGCAAAAGGCCCTTTTAAGGGCTATTGATAGTTTAGTTTAGGCTAGGTTTTTTTTTTATTTTGGGGGGGCTTTTTTATTTTGATAGGGCTATTAGATTAGGTGTAATTAGATTAAAAATCTGTAATTTGTTTATTATATTCTATAATTTAGTGGGGTTTTTTGTATTTTAGCTAATTTAATTTAATTTATTTAATTGTTATTAATTTTGTTAATTTATTTAATTATAGTGTAGTGTTAGGTGTTATTGTAACTTAGGTTAGGTTTTATTTCACAAGTCAATATGTATTTATTTTAGCTAGGTAGTTATTAAATAGTTAATAACTATTTAGTAACTATTCTACCTAGTTAAAATAAGTACAAACTTGCCTGTAAAATAAAAATAAACCCTAAGTTAGATACAATGTAACTATTAGTTATATTGTAGCTATCTTAGGGTTTATTTTATAGGTAAGTATTTAGTTTAAAATAGGAATTATTTAGTTATTAATATTAAGTTTCCTTTAGATTGATTGTAATTATATTTAAGTGAGGGGGTGTTAGGGTTAGACTTAGGTTTAGGGGTTAATAAATTTAGAATAGTGGTAGCGACGTTAGGGGTAAATAAGTGTAGGTAGGTTGCGGTGACATTGGGGCCGGCAGATTAGGGGTTAATAAATATAATGTAGGTGTCGGCGATGTTGGGGGCGGCAGATTAGGGGCTCATAAGTATAATGTAGGTGGCGGCGGTGTCCAGATCGGCAGATTAGGGGTTAATAAATATAATGGAGGTGTCGGCGATGTAGGGGGTGGCAGATTAGGGCTTAATAAGTGTAAGATTAGGGGTGTTTAGACTCGGGGTTCATGTTAGGGTGTTAGATGTAAACATAAAATGTGTTTCCCCATAGAAATCAATGGGGCTGCATTAAGGAGTTTTACACTGCTTTTTTGCAGGTGTTAGACTTTTTTTCAGCCGGCTCTCCCCGTTGATTCCTATGGGGAAATCGTGCACGAGCAGCGTTGGTATTGGAGTGCGGTAATGAGCAAAATTTTGCTCAACGCTCACTTCTTGCTTAATGACTCCGGGTTTATAAAAACTCGTAATACCAGCGCTGCAGGTAAGTGAGCGGTGAGACAAAACTGCTCGTTAGCACCGCATAGCCTCTAACGCAAAACTCGTAATCTAGGTGATAGCAAATAAAAACAATTACCATACAGCATTTGCAACATTCTAGCTATACAATAAGATACTATCTATATGAAAATAGAATCTACAGCAAAACACAAAATGCAGTTATTTCCTTTATCAAAAACAATATCATAGTGTGTCCCGAACCTGTCAGACAAACATCTGAAAACCATTTATTTTATTACTGGTGACACAAAATAGTTTGAGTATATTTCAATAACAGGCCATCCTATTCATACCGTAATATTAATGTGTTAATTATAATTGCATGATTATATATCCCAAATGGATATAGTGTGAGAGGGGGTGAGAGAGAGATCAAAAGAGAGGGGGGGGATCTAAAGAGAGGGGAGAGAGAGAGCAAAAAAGAGGGGAAGAAGAGAGAGAGCAAAAGAGAGTGGGAGAGAGAGAGCGCGCAAAAGATAGGGGGAGAGAGAGCAAAAAAGAGGGGGCGAGAGAGAGAAAAAGAGAGGGGGGAGAGCAAAAGAGAGGGGATAGAGTGCATAAGAGAGGGGGAGAGAGAGAGAGCAAAAGAGAGGGGGAAGAGAGACCAAAAGAGAGGGGAGAGAGACCAAAAGAGAGGGGGGAGAGAGAGAGAGCAAGCAAAAGAGAGGGTGAGAGAGAGAGAGCGGGCAAAAGAGAAGCTGAGAGAGAGAGTGCAAAAGAAAGGGGGAGAGATAGAGAGAGAACAAAAGAGAGGAGAGAGAGAAAAAGAGAGGGGGAGAAAGAGCAAAACAAAGGGGGAGAGAGAGCAAAACAAAGGGGGAGAGAGAGCAAAAGAAAGGGGGAGAAGATCAAAAGAGAGGGGGGAAGAGAGCAAAAGAGAGGGGGGAGAGAGCAAAAGAGAAGGGGTAGAGAGAGCAAAAAAAATGGGAGAGAGAGAGCAAAAGAGAGGGGGAGAGTGCAAAACAGAAGGGGGGAGAGAGAGAGCAAAAGAGAGGGGGAGAGAGAGAGCAAAAGAGAGGGGGGAGAGAGAGAGCAAAAGAGAGGGGGGAGAGAGAGAGCAAAAGAGAGGTGGGAGAGAAAGTGCAAAAGAGAGAGGGAGAGAGCGCAAAAGAGAGGGAGGAGAGAGAGAGAGCAAAAGAGAGGGGCAAAGAGAGAGCAAAAGAGAGGGGCGAGAGAGAGAACAAAAGAGAGGGGGAAAGAGAGAGAGCAAAAGATAGGGGGGTAGAGAGAGCAAAAGAGAGGGGGGAGAGAGAGAGAACAAAAGAGAGGGGGAGAGATAGAGCGCAAAAGAGAGGTGAGAGAGAGTAAAAGAGAGGGGGAGAGAGAGAGCAAAAGAGAGGGGAGAGAATGGGCAAAAGAGAGGGGGAAGAGAGAGAACAAAATAGAGGGGGGGGAGAGCAAGGGGTGGGACCGCTGTATTGCAAAAAATGGACAGGGGCTTTAGGACTAGTATATAATGTAAACAGAACACAAATGTCCCAATAAGGACAGTATGAGTGTAGTTTCTCTACATATGTTTATTGGTACTACTACAACCTTGTGGTGTGTTTGGTGTAAATCTTTGCTCTAAGAAAGATGTGGGAAAATAAGACTTAAAATTAATTGTGTAAATAATCTAACTATGTTGTGATACAGCCTATAGTGATGTTGTGGTGATAAAAAAGCAGCTAAATCTATATTTAAATTTAGACTATAAGGGTAAATTGTATGAAGCTTATAGATCCAGAAGGTCTCCCTCTGACGTAGCCTCGTTAATCTATTATATCTATGGGAAGATAAAATGGGATCAATAGGAGTAATTCTAAAGCAATAAAGATCACCACTATGTTGGATATTGCAAAGTTGGGACACACTATGTGTAAGAATCAGCCACTTTAGTCTGGCTTAATTGTGAAGTCTTTGGAAATGTATACTAACAAACCCAATGTTATGTAAAAATTGTAAATGTAACACTAAAACATTTAGATTACAATTATACTTAAATGTTATCTTACAGTAAAGTGTCAAAGTTTTTATTAGTAGTTTAGATTTGTGAGTTGAGTATTTAAAAGTCTGTTTAAGATACTCAATCTCAGGTAGTTCAAGATATACAGAGGAAGAACTCAAATAGGTGTATGAGATAATTACAAGGTAATAGCAGTGTATCCTGTGTGAGCAATCTCTTCAGTTTTAATCTCAAACAGTTTCCCGGAGTTAGATGGTACAAAAGAAATCATCCAAGAGCCAAAACAGTTCAAAGAAGAATAAGGTATAAAAACTAACACACAATAGATGGACAGTTATTCTAGATGACGGTAAAATAGTTCTTAGGAACTTACTTCAATTTGACACGGATCTCTGTGAGTAAGCGGCAGTTCCGATGCTGAAGCCGCAATGACTGAGAGTTCAGACAGAGCATGTAGACGTCTGAGGTATTGGCGTGTGACGTCAAACACAGCAACAGTTGCCGAGAATTTACAAGTGTATTTTCAAACACAAGAGCGGTAAGTACATTGAAAGTAAAGTAATGAAAAGTTAGTACCTCGTATTCCGGAGGTGAAACAGTAGACAACAAGCTGCTGTGGTTTTAGCTTGTGTAGAAAATTGAGGCTCAATGGAGCGGAACACAGGAGGACAAGTAGGTAGGATTGTTGTCACGCTGGGTGGAGAAATAAGATTACCTTAGCACTGGTAGCACTTAGAATCAATCTGTAGGTAGAAAAAAGGTTATGATAAGGCAATATATAGTTAAGGACTCAAATGGCTCAGAGTTACTCAGTGAAGAGAAACAAAATACTAAGCAATGATTGCTACTTAATCAGGTGTTTAAATAAGGGAAGCAGGAGTGTCATTGGTGGAACGGTAATTAGAGGCAGAGCCTGCAGCACAACCCTGACATGACTCCCCCCTCAAGCAAGCTGATCCTCAGCTTGGGGTCTGGGACCGTCCGGAAATTTCCTGTGAAACTTGGATACCAAACGTGGTGCGTGGATGTTAGAAGCTGGTTCCCAAGTGTCATCTTCCTCAGAATTTTTTTTCCATCTGACAAGATATTGCAGAACACCTCTAGAGTGTCGCGAGTCGAGCAACTCTTGTACTTCATAAACATCCGAATCCTGTATAGTTGTGGGAAGAGATGAAATGGATCGTGTAGGAGTGTATGGTTCCAGAAGTGAGACATGAAAGGTGGGATGCACCGTCATGCTGGGAGGTAGTTCCAAAGTAACTGCATTTTCATTAATTACTTTGATTATGGGAAAAGGTCCACAGAATTTTTGAGTTAATTTTCTACTCGGTACATGTAACTTTAAATTTTTTGTAGACAACCATACTTGATCTCCAATTTGATATTGGGGTGATACTCGTCTACGTAGATCATAGTAATGCTTTTGACTATTTTGTGCTTTAATTATATTTTCTTTTATAAACCTAAAGGTATCCAGTAAGGTATTATTCAGTTCATCAATCAGAGGAGAGTCTGATGCTTCAGAGGGGATAGGAGAGATGGTTGGATGATATCCATAATTTGCAAAAAATGGGGATAGTTTAGTTGAGGAATTGGTTAAGTTATTGTAAGAATATTCTGCAAAAGACAGATATGTGACCCATTGATTTTGTTGGTATGAACAGAAGCAACGTAAGTATTCATCCAACCATTGATTGATTCTTTCCACTTGTCCATTTGCCTGTGGGTGGAATGATGTTGTATATTGATGAGAGATACTGAGGGATTTGCATAAATTCTTCCAGAACCTTGAAGTGAATTGGGTTCCTTGGTCTGAAATTATAGTAGAAGGAACACCATGGAGACGGAGGACTTGTATGAAAAGTGTGGCTGTTTCAGCTGATGTTGGAAGTTTATGGTATGGTATGAAATGAGCCATCTTAGTAAAACTATCTACCACTACCATTATAGTTGTTTGATTGTTAGATGGAGGTAAATCCACTATAAAGTCAATTCCGATTTGTTTCCAAGGTCGGTCAGACACTGGTATTGACATCAGGAGTCCATAAGGCAGGTTTCTTTTGGTCTTGCAAGTTTGACAGGTGACACAACTCTTTATGTAATCCGATACTGAATCCTTAAGGTGTGGCCACCAATACATTTGTCTAATGAGTTCCATGGTACGATTTTGTCCTGGGTGTCCTGCTAGAGGTGAATCATGGTGTTGTTTGATAATTTGTATCCGTAAAGCTTCTGGAATATAAATTTTATTTTCTCTATAGAAAATTCCATCTTTTTCTTTTAGTTCTTTTGTTATGTTTTCAGGTGTAGTCGTTGAGCATTTCTTAACTTCTGACAGAAAGTCCGTTGCAACCCCGTTCCTTTGGTATAATGGTTGTGGGGTTGTGGGAGATTTGAGGTACTGGAAGTTGACGAGAGAGTGCATCTGCTTTTCCATTTTTTTATTGCAGGTCGGTAAACAATTTGAAAATCAAATCTAGCAAAGTATAGACTCCACCTAACCTGTCTGGCAGATAAAGTCTTGTTATTCTGGAGATACTGTAAGTTTTTGTGGTCAGTAAAAATAATAAAGGGTTTCTTGGCACCTTCGTGGAGGTGTCTCCAGAACTCTAACGACCTACGAATGGCCAGTAACTCCTTGTCCCCAATTGAATAATTTCTTTCGGCAGATGTCATTGTTTTTGAATAAAAGGAAATGGGGTGCAAAGGTTTCTTTGGTCCATCCTGTTGAGAAAGAACTGCTCCAATTGCGAAATCTGATGAATCAACTTCTAAGATGAACTGTAAGTCAACATTAGGAAATTGTAGTATTGGTGCTTCAGTAAATGCTTGTTTGAGGAAATTGAAAACTTTTGAATGTGTTTCATTCCAAACATAAGGATGAGTAGATCCAGTCAGTTGAGTTAGTGGTCTAACAATGGATGAGAAATTTTTTATAAATTTGCGGTAGTAATTTGCAAATCCTAAAAATCTTTGTAAAGACTTCTTGTCTTTCGGTTGTGGCCAATATTTAACTGACTCTACTTTTTCAGATTGCATCTGAATACCTTTAGGTGATATTGTATAGCCAAGAAATGAGACAGTGGTATTATGAAAAGAACACTTTTCTAGTTTGGCATACAGTTTATGTATCTTTAAACGTGCCAACACCCAACGGACATGTTTTATATGGTCTGTTAAACTGTTAGAATAGATTAGTATATCATCTAAGTATACTACAATGCAAATATCTAGCAAATCACGAAAGATATTATTTATAAAGTGCTGGAAGGCTGCAGGGGCATTACAAAGGCCGAATGGCATCACAAGGTATTCATAGAGACCATACCTAGTTCTAAATGCTGTGAGCCATTCGTCGCCTTCCCTAATACGAATGAGGTTGTAGGCCCCTCTTAAATCCAGCTTTGTAAATATAGTGGCATTTGACAATCTTTCGATCAATTCGGGAATTAAAGGTAGGGGGTATCGTTTTTTTACCGTCCGTTTGTTAAGTTCACGTTAATCTATTATTGGCCTTAAGGAGGAATTTTTATTAGTTACAAAAAACATACCAGCTGAAGTGGGAGATGATGATGGTCGAATAAAACCTTTCCTCAGGTTATCTTGTAAATACTGTTTTAGATGGTCTAACTCTGGTTGATTTAGCGGATATAGATGCCCTACAGGTAATGTAGAACCTGGAATTAACTCAATTTGGCAATCATACATTCGGTGAGGAGGTAGTGATTCAGCCTCTGTTTTGCTGAATACCTCCTTAAAGTCTTTATATGGGTCTGGAATCTTAATCTCTTCAAATTGTGCTTGTAACACAACTGGTTGAGGAAAACATGTTGTTGTGCAATTTGAGGAATTAAAATGTAGTGTGAAGTTTACCCAATTTATTTCAGGATTATGTAATTGTAACCAGAACAGACCTAACACTATTGGGAAGTGTGGTGATGTTATCACGTCAAAAGCTACATACTCTGAATGTCCTTCCTTTGTAGTGACAAGGAGAGGTATTGTACTATGAGTAATGGGACCATTTGCTATTGTGGAACCATCAATAACTTTCAATGAAACAGGATTTTTTTTTTAACACCAAAGGTATTTTATTTTGTTGTACAAGGGTTATGTCAACGAAATTGCAGAAAGAACCAGATTCTACAATAGTGTGTGTGGTTATTCTCTTAAGGTCCCACTGTAATAGAAGAGACAAGTTACAGTAAGATACTGGTTTCTCAACACATGCTGAATTGTTAAGATAAGTGAACTTACTTTTCTTATTCTTTCGTAGTATTGGACAGTCAGTAACTGGATGGTTTGGATTGGCACAATACATGCACAGATGGTTAGTCCTCCTTCTCATACGTTCATCTGGTGTGAGTGGTCATCGAATTACCCCAATCTCCATTGGTGTTGGTTGTTCAACTGGTACTACTTTGACATAGGGTTGAGTGGAAGTAGTTCCTCTGGTTGTGCCCTCTGCGGCTGTAAGTTCTGCCTTCCTTTCTCTAAGCCTACGATCGATCTGAGTAGCTAATTTCATGAGTGCTTCGAGGGTACTTGGAAGTTCCATTCATGCCAGTTCATCCTTTACAGGATCTGCCAATCCAAGTCTTAATTGGTTCCTTAGTGAAACCAAACTCCATGCGGAATCAGAGGCGTAAAGCTTGAATTCGGTTATGTATTCTTCCACTGATTTGTTTCCTTGTTTTAGGCTCCTCATCTTTTGTTCTGCTGTTAATTGGATATCTGAGTCTCGGTATAGCTCGTCCATAGCAGGGAAAAAAATTTGGTAATGAATTTAGGAGAGGATCATTAGTTTCACATAAGTGATCTGCCCAGATCCTAGGTTCAGACCTTAGGAAAGAAATGGTGGATAGAACCCTGTCTGTAGGATAGGTTTTTGGTTTAAGATTAAATAATAGATGGCAGGCATTTTTAAACTGCCTAAATAACCTTCTATCACCAGAAAAAAATGTCCAGGCAGGCTTACCTGTGGTTCAGGACTTGTTTTAAGTTGTTCTTTTAATTCTTTAATTAGTTCTCTCAGAACCTGATTTTCAACTTGTAGATCCAAAATTGCCTGCCCCATTTGGTCTACCTTTTGGTTTAAATTATAAACAACTTGGGGTAGATCTGTGGGTTCCATGTTAGTAAACAACTCTTTTCAAGGCTTAGTATTATGTAAGAATCAGCCACTTTAGTCTGGCTTAATTGTGAAGTCTTTGGAAATGTATACTAACAAACCCAATGTTATGTAAAAATTGTAAATGTAACACTAAAACATTTAGATAACAATTACACTTAAATGTTATCTTACAGTAAAGTGTCAATGTTTTTATTAGTAGTTTAGATTTGTGAGTTGAGTATTTAAAAGTCTGTTTAAGATACTCAATCTCAGGTAGTTCAAGATATACAGAGGAAGAACTCAAATAGGTGTATGAGATAATTACAAGGTAATAGCAGTGTATCCTGTGTGAGCAATCTCTTCAGTTTTAATCTCAAACAGTTTCCCGGAGTTAGATGGTACAAAAGAAATCATCCAAGAGCCAAAACAGTTCAAAGAAGAATAAGGTATAAAAACTAACACACAATAGATGGACAGTTATTCTAGATGACGGTAAAATAGTTCTTAGGAACTTACTTCAATTTGACACGGATCTCTGTGAGTAAGCGGCAGTTCCGATGCTGAAGCCGCAATGACTGAGAGTTCAGACAGAGCGTGTAGACGTCTGAGGTATTGGCGTGTGACGTCAAACACAGCAACGGTTGCCGAGGATTTACAAGTGTATTTGCAAACACAAGAGCGGTAAGTACATTGAAAGTAAAGTAATGAAAAGTTAGTACCTCGTATTCCGGAGGTGAAACAGTAGACAACAAGCTGCTGTGGTTTTAGCTTGTGTAGAAAATTGAGGCTCAATGGAGCGGAACACAGGAGGACAAGTAGGTAGGATTGTTGTCACGCTGGGTGGAGAAATAAGATTACCTTAGCACTGGTAGCACTCAGAATCAATCTGTAGGTAGAAAAAAAGGTTATGATAAGGCAATATTTAGTTAAGGACTCAAATGGCTCAGAGTTACTCAGTGAAGAGAAACAAAATACTAAGCAATGATTGCTACTTAATCAGGTGTTTAAATAAGGGAAGCAGGAGTCTCATTGGTGGAATGGTAATTAGAGGCAGAGCCTGCAGCACAACCCTGACACTGTGGTATAGAAAGTTAGTCTTCATATTTCTGAAATGCTCAGACCATCTATGGATTAGGCGCCTACAAGTACGTCCCACGTACTTCGCCCCACATTTACAAGTTAGTAAATATATTACGTATGTGGATGCACAAGTGATTCGACTTTTAATCATATGGGCACAATTTGTGGAGTCTAATTTAAATGTAGTTTTGCCGTGTGTGATATATTTACACATCTTACAATTTTTCACTTTACACCTAAAAGACCAAACAAATGTGTCCACCTTGCCTCCTAGATGGTTTTTTTTCATCATGTCATAGGGTTTGAGGACATGTTTAACTATCTGACCATAGAAGAAAACACTCGCCCCAAAACGAAGGTCATAGATAATTTTGCTCAAGAATAAAAATTATTTTTTGTTTAGGGATCAATTTTATTTGCAGACCAAAGGGACGGCCATGGGGACCAGATTTGCCCCAAGTTTTGTGAATCTGTATATGGGGATTTTTGAGGAGAAATACATCTATGACCTTTGTTTTGAGGCGAGCCTGGTCTTTTATGGTCATTATATAGACGATCTGATCCTTATATTGAAGGGGGGACTCATGGAGGCCAATGAGTTCATAGAACACTTGAATGCTAATGATATGGGTCTTTCATTCACAAGCTGTATACAACCACAGTCTATTGTTTTCCTTGACCTGTTATCTTTAACCAATACAGGTATTGTTAAGTCACAAACACACTTTAAAATAATGGATTGCAATAGTTTTTTGAATTTCAATAGCAACCACTATTTACCGTGGAAGACAAACGTACCCTATGGACAATTTAAACGTATTAGAAGAAACTGCAGTGAGCTAACAACTTATAATGTACAGAGTCAGATTCTAAAAGATAGATTTAAAGAGAAGGGATATCCTGACCAAATCATTGAGGGTGATTATGTGAGGGCCAGACTCAATGAAAGAGTACTAGTACTTAGAAAATCTAAGGAAGTCACCGAACAGGGAGAGGACAACATAAAGTCTATATGATGTTCATTACCCAGTATAACAGCAACCATAGAGATATTAAGGAAGCTCTAAATAAATACTGGAGTATCCTTCAAAAGGACACAGTTTTGAATAAAATGATTGAAGACAGACCTAGGGTTGTTTTTAAAAGAGCCCCCACACTCAAAAACCATCTAGCCCCTAGTCAGATAGTTAAACATGTCCTCAAACAATATGACAAGATAAAAAAAAAAACATTTAGGAGGCAAGGTGGACACATTTGTTGGATCTTTTAGGTGTAAAGTTAAAATTGTAAGATGTATAAATATATCACACACGGCAAAACTACATTTAAATCAGACTCCACAAATTGTGCCCATATGATTAAAAGTCGAATCACTTGTGCATACACATACGTGATATATTTACTAACTTGTAAATGTGAGGCGAAGTATGTGGGATGTACTTGTAGGCGCCTAAGCCACAGATGGTCTGAGAATTTCAGAAATATGAAGGGTAACTTTTTATACCATAGTGTGTCCCGACATTGCAATATCCAACATGGTTGTGATCTTAATTGCTTTAGCATTACTCCTATTGAACACATTTTATCCATTCAGGATATATAATCATGCAATTATAATTAACACGTTAATATTAAGGTATGAATAGGATGGCCTGTTATTGAAATATACTCAAAAGAGATAACAGTCCAGCACAACAGACAACTGCACGCCAACCTAGGTCACCACAAGGACCCACGAATATCCAAATATTGACAAAAAAGGAAAGCAGCAATAAGCTGGAGTTCAATTATTTATTGAGCACGCCAAAAAAGCAACATTTTGGGAGTCAAACTCCCTTAATCATGCAAGGATTGCATGATTAAGGGAGGTTGACTCCCGAAACTTTGCTTTTTTGGCGTGCTCAATAAATAATTGAACTCCACCTTATTGCTGCTTTCCTTTTTTGTCAATAATTGAAATATACTCAAACCATGTTGTGTCACCAGTAATAAATTAAATGGCTTTCAGGCGTTTGTCTGACAGGTTCGGGAAACACTATGATATTGTTTTTGATAGAGGAAATAACTGCATTTTGTGTTTCGCTGTAGATTCTATTTTCATAAAGATAGTATCTTATTTTATAGTTAGAATGTTGTAATGCTATATGGTAATTGTTTTTATTTGCTATGTTTGTTTAAAATGCTAAAAATGATTGCATGTTTCATATTAATTGCGATCCTTTGACAAGCCATATAGGCATTTTTTACCTTTATGATGTCACAAGGGGTGTATCTTTTATTTTACCTGTAAGGTTTTCTATTGGGGAAGAATGATTTAAATAATAGGTAATGTTGATCGCCGAGAAACGCGTCACTGTATCAATGACATTTGTTTTTATCTAAGAAATGTTTTATTGCTAACGCTCCTGTTATAATTCTGTTACCATTTCTTATCTGCTCGTACTATGATCCGGTTCAATTATCCTGAGCATTGTTTTGCTGCAAGACACGGCCTGGTACTAGAGGATGACGATCGATTCTAATTACCTACGCTGGTAGTAGGTCTGTCATCCTGAGCGTTCACCTGTCTGGAGAGCTGGTTGTCAGCCGAGCGGCTCAGAAGCCTCGGCCTGCCCCATTTGCACTTTTTTTGGAGGTTGGATTGTTGCCTTTACCTTACTGCACTTAGAGGCAGTATCCAATTCTCTACGTCTGCTGATCCTTCCAGAGAGCTGCCGGAGCATCGTTTTTGCCTTTAAGAGACTTTATGTTGGGTCTTATATATACATAGCGAATTTGTTCTGTCCATACTTTCATATGTACAACTTTAAGAGTTATTTTAGTTCTTGTGCTCCCTCTAGAGTTCATTTTTATTATTGTATTCATTATTAATGTATATTTCTCTGTTCTACCTCTGACCTTTTGAGGTCACTTCCTGCCACCATTTTAGTTTTATTCAGTGTGTGTAAAGTTTGCTAGAACTTTCTGCTAATAGCTTTGTAGAGGCAAATTCTTTTTACCTGGCATTACCATTTTTGGAACATCAGAATTATTTTTCCTGCAACAATAAAGCATGAAGGATTCACAAATCTCTGCTGTGGTACTTGTCTTAGTTAAGCTACTGCTGGATTTTACTAAACTGTAAGATTGCATGTTCTAAACTTCCCATCAGAAGGCAGTCATCTTGCAAACAGTCGATGAAGTCAGAATAGTAAAAAGAATACCTTCAGAGTTATTAATCTTCAATAGAAAGAATCTAAACACAGCTGAGTGTATAACTAAAAAAACTACGTAATATAAATGAGAAGCTAAATAAACTTGCTTGCTGCACACAGCTCAGTAAATGTTTCTGCATCTGCACTGTCTCCCACATAGTAATCTGCAGTACACTGAACTTTTATATACTGTCAGTTTTCCTCAGATAAATTTACTTCTGCAGTTAAAGATAGCTCTAATCTAGTGGGGTCAATTTATCAAAGCGTCAATCTCAGTGCATTCGCCGGTGTCAATACACTCGCCAGACATCGCTGACGTGGATCTGAATACGATACCCTTATTTATCAAAAAAGCTGTCAAAAACACGCATCAAGTACGGTGAGAAGAGCATCGGACTGTTGTTAACTAACAGTCATCGATATCCCGGTTATTCGGGTTTTTCCCAACTTTATTTCTACCATTTCATTACTGTCCATGAACAAGTACATTTCTCTAAAGCTAATCTTATATTTTTCAACTGTTAATGTCCAAGAAATAGCTACATTTATACCTCAACAAACAATATCCCATAGAAAGTTATTTTTATATTTATTTGTTATACAAAAAAATCTGTTATTTGTATTTCTAGAAGTTATGATATGCTTTAATCTCATATTTTTTTATTAATTATCAATGCTAGAATTTGTACATATATATTTGCACATACTTGAATGTATATACTGTATATATTTGTATATATATATATATATATATATATATACAGGGAGTGCAGAATTATTAGGCAAATTGGTATTTTGACCACATCATCCTCTTTATGCATGTGGTCTTACTCCAAGCTGTATAGGCTCGAAAGCCTACTACCAATTAAGCATATTAGGTGATGTGCATCTCTGTAATGAGAAGGGGTGTGGTCTAATGACATCAACACCCTATATCAGGTGTGCATAATTATTAGGCAACTTCCTTTCCTTTGGGAAAATGGGTCAAAAGAAGGACTTGACAGGCTCAGAAAAGTCAAAAATAGTGAGATATCTTGCAGAGGGATGCAGCACTCTTAAAATTGCAAAGCTTCTGAAGCGTGATCATCGAACAATCAAGCGTTTCATTCAAAATAGTCAACAGGGTCGCAAGAAGCGTGTGGAAAAACCAAGGCGCAAAATAACTGCCCATGAACTGAGAAAAGTCAAGCGTGCAGCTGCCAAGATGCCACTTGCCACCAGTTTGGCCATATTTCAGAGCTGCAACATCACTGGAGTGCCCAAAAGCACAAGGTGTGCAATACTCAGAGACATGGCCAAGGTAAGAAAGGCTGAAAGACGACCATCACTGAACAAGACACACAAGCTGAAACGTCAAGACTGGGCTAAGAAATATCTCAAGACTGATTTTTCTAAGGTTTTATGGACTGATGAAATCAGAGTGAGTCTTGATGGGCCAGATGGATGGGCAGAGGAAGGGCAGAGAGCTCCAGTCCGACTCAGACGCCAGCAAGGTGGAGGTGGAGTACTGGTTTGGGCTGGTATCATCAAAGATGAGCTTGTGGGGCCTTTTCGGGTTGAGGATGGAGTCAAGCTCAACTCCCAGTCCTACTGCCAGTTTCTGGAAGACACCTTCTTCAAGCAGTGGTACAGGAAGAAGTCTGCATCCTTCAAGAAAAACATGATTTTCATGCAGGACAATGCTCCATCACACGCGTCCAAGTACTCCACAGCGTGGCTGGCAATAAAGGGTATAAAAGAAGAAAATCTAATGACATGACCTCCTTGTTCACCTGATCTGAACCCCATTGAGAACCTGTGGTCCATCATCAAATGTGAGATTTACAAGGAGGGAAAACAGTACACCTCTCTGAACAGTGTCTGGGAGGCTGTGGTTGCTGCTGCACGCAATGTTGATGGTGAACAGATCAAAACACTGACAGAATCCATGGATGGCAGGCTTTTGAGTGTCCTTGCAAAGAAAGGTGGCTATATTGGCCACTGATTTGTTTTTGTTTTGTTTTTGAATGTCAGAAATGTATATTTGTGAATGTTGAGATGTTATATTGGTTTCACTGGTAAAAATAAATAATTGAAATGGGTATACAAGTTTGGAATTTACATGCACCGCTGCGTAAGGTGAGAGTAAAAGGAGCACACTTGAATTGGATCACAGCTGACCTCATTCAAATGTACCAATTTCGGGATTCATTGTGGTCAAAGTTCAAGCATACTGGCTCTATGAATGATCACTGTGTATATAGAAAATGGCGAAATATATGTACTAAACAAACAAAATTGGCTAAGGCGCAATATTTCTGTGAAAATCTGAACAATAATATATGTAACCCTAGAAAGTTTTGGAAACTCATAAATAACTTACAAAATCCACCAATCCACTCCCAACCCTCCACTGTCAATGTGGATAACCAAAACCTGCAACTCCCCTTAGAAGTAGCAAATGCCTTTAACAATTATTTTGTCGGATGCTCCACCACCCTGATTGACAAACTAATAAATGGCACGCATCCTGAAGCTACAAATGTGGATCAGGCCCCACTAAAACAGCAAAGACCCAATATAGAAAAGTTCAATTTTAGACCTGTACCCTTCAATGTCATTAAGAAACACCTCGATAATCTAAAAATGAAAAACCAGTCAGGACCTGATCAAATCCCAGCAATGCTGTTGAAGCTCAGTGCGCCGGCAATTGCTAAGCCTGTTGCAACCCTAATTAACGAATCCTTGGTGTCTGGATACATACCCAAACTCTGGAAAACTGCAAGAGTAGTGCCTATTCATAAAAGTGGGGAGTTAACCTTGGTTTCTAACTATCGTCCTATATCACTGCTCCCTGTATTGTCAAAAATCCTAGAAAAATGCGTCCATACGCAATTATGCGAGTATTACCAACTTTCTAACTATCTGACCCCTGATCAATCAGGTTTCAGACCGAATCACTCCACTACAACTGCCCTCCTAAAAGTTTGCAAAGACATCCAAACTGCCATGGAACAAGGAGACCTAACTGGAGCTATTTTCCTTGATTTTGCAAAGGCTTTTGACACAGTGGACCATGACCTACTACTTCTCAAACTAAAAAACTCTGGTATTGCTGATCACCCGTTAACCTGGTTTAAATCATATGTATCGGATCGATCACAATATGTCTGTGTCTCTAACATTGACTCCCTCCCTCTCCCAGTCACATGTGGTGTTCCCCAAGGTTCCATTCTCGGCCCCCTACTATTCACATTATTTATAAATGATTTGCCTAATGTCTGCAAATCCTCAACTGTACACATGTACGCAGACGACACGGTAATCTATGCAAACAAATCTGATCTGCTGCAGCTTGAAACAGTGCTCCAAGACCAGTTCACAGAGGTAGAAAAGTGGATCTCGAAAAACAAACTCTTCCTAAACACTGACAAAACGGTCACAATGATCTTTGGAATGGGACCTAAAATACATAAATTACAAAATTCCCATCTTCGCATCAAAACAAAATCCAATTGCACGCTGACCGCAGTCCACTCTTTTAAATACTTAGGTATGTTGTTAGACCCTAATCTATCTTTTGGACTCCACATAGAAAAAATTGCCTCTAAACTTTATCCAAAACTAGGTGCCCTGTACAGAAACAAATCTTGCCTCAGCCCTACAGTAAAGGAAAAGATTGTACAGCAAATGCTGATGCCTATCTTGGATTATGGGGACATAGTATATGCACCTGCTCCGCAAACTCACCTTAATAAACTAAATACGTTATATAACTCGCTCTGCCGCTTTGTGCTACAATGTAACTACAGGACCCACCATTGTGACATGCTAAAAGAACTAAACTGGCTGTCGCTGGAATCCAGACGCACCCTCCATCTTTCCTGCCTTGTCTTTAAGAGCCTTTCTGGGAAGCTCCCACCCTACCTGAGCAGAATGCTCTCCCCTGCTATTCCCACCTCCTATAACCTCCGATCCAATAACAGCACATTATTTAGCTTGCCTCAATACAAAAAAAAAGCAGCTCGATCCTCCTTTTCCTACAGAGCGCCACAATTATGGAATGACCTCCCTCACACTTTAAAAACTTCCCCAAGCCTAAAATCCTTTAAGAGATCCCTCTATACATATCTCAAAACAGAATGCTCCTGTCATGGTTGATTAAATATTTCATACCTGCTCTATGTTAAATGTTTGCATATAATGTGTATTTTTATTATTGTTTTTGTATTTTATTGTACCCTATTGTATCAATGCAATGTTTTGTGATCCCAGGACATACTTGAAAACGAGAGAAATCTCAATGTATCCTTCCTGGTAAAATATTTTATAAATAAATAAATAAATAAATATATTTGTTTTTTGTTAAGTTGCCTAATAATTATGCACAGTAATAGTCACCTGCACACACAGATATCCCCCTAAAATAGCTATAACTAAAAACAAACTAAAAACTACTTCCAAAACTATTCAGCTTTGATATTAATGAGTTTTTTGGGTTCATTGAGAACATGGTTGTTGTTAAATAATAAAATTAATCCTCAAAAATACAACTTGCCTAATAATTCTGCACTCCCTATATATATATATATATATATATATATATATATATATATATATATATATATATATATAAGCAAAAGAAGAGTGCACTCGCCAGGACTTTTCAGTGATTTATTTTCTAAGATATGAACGTGTTCGGGGGATTAGCCCCTTCCTCAGACATACAAAAAACAAATTTTCATAAACCCACACCAGACACCCTAATAACAGTACTGTCATCCAATCACACGCTCTCCAGGGTAGGGTGCCACCCACATAGTGACATCACCATCTCTAGCAACGTGTGTGAATGGTTACAATAGAAAAAATAAATAAATAAATATATACATTACATGATAAAGCAGGATGAGATACAATATAGTCAAACATATGATAAATAGTATAAACATAGTAGACACAACATAAATATTTATATGCATTGGTATAAGTGTGAGTGTAGGAGAACAAGACTGTGTACATATGTAATTGAATATATCCGGTCCCAATTAGATATCTGGAACTGATCCATTCTATGTAGTAGCCAAGTATTAAATGCAACTTTAAAATAGAGCCGCTGTAAATGACATAAAGTATCGGGCCTGTCTCAGTGTATCAAAGATAAGAACTACCTTCTAGCCTTCTAGCCTAGGGGGCCGGTGTCACGGTAACTGTAAGCTAAACATAATATACAGGCAAGAAAAAGCTAATCAAATAGCGTCTAGGCAAGTAGATAAGCATGAGAAATATGAGGCATAGTGGCCAAACATAGAAGCGCCAAAAATGTGAATTGGTTGTAACATAGACACATTGTGCGATCACATAAACAGCAAACCATAAAAACATAGGAGAAAGAACCAACCTATAATGCCATCCTATATAGATGAGGTATTAGGTGCAGGGTGGAAACATAGCAGATTAGCGTATATCATATGATATAGGGCCTGTCACATTGTAAAAAACCGGGAACTGCTCACAGACGTACGGGGCCATTGTCATGGCAACGGTAATGCAACATGTTAAAAAATTTACAATTAAGCAGCTAATCCACTAGCGGAAATAGCGTATAGATAAATGCCGGTCGAACCTAAGGCATAGAGCCTCCAACACGGCTTACAGGGCTTAGGGGCCAAAATTACTAATAACGCTAAAGAGTAGTGTGCAAACATGTGTACAGTAGAGATAAGCCGAGTATATATATAGAATACTATCAGGATGGGTCCGCAGAGCGCAATTGGTAGTAAATGGCAGGCAAGTAATGTGTAAGCAGTATAAACCCGTTGCCGTAGCAACGGTAAATACAATAGGACCCGTATGTATAAGGCAGGCAATGTAGGGAGCGTATATGTGTTACGGGTAACCTGTATTAGAGCCATACAATGTATACTGCATATGCAATGAGCCTGTATACAAGAGGGTATGTGTGATCAAACTCAACATTGTATATCATATGTTAAACAGAAATTCTCTGCTGCATTATACATCCTGCCATCCACCAGCACTAAAAAGCGCCTTACCGAAATTGCAGCTGAAGGGGGTCATAAGGAACAATACTATGGAACTGAATAAGAACACACAGCTACAAGAAATGGAGAATAGATTTGCCCAAAGGGGCTAGCTGGCAAAACTGCTCAAGGCACAGAAACAAATGCTGCTAATGGAACAGGTTGCTACCAGAGTGACCCAAGGGGATGAAAAAATGAACTTTGTAACTACTTACACAGGAGACAAACAACAGATTAACAAACACCTGCATGACAATTGGCATGTCATGTCCATGGATCCAGCGTTACCCTTTAAACAAATGGCCCCTCCAAGAATTGGCTTTAGAAAGGGTATACAATGTTAATAGCGTTTCTAATTTACTTTTATTATGTAATATACTTCATTCTCTTGTAGCATCGAACATAAGCTTTCTGTGTTTTCAGACTCCCATTGAGTTCTATGGCATCCGCTACCTCAAGGGTGTCAGATTGAAAACTAGGTACACTGCGTCAGAATAGATGCGAGCGTACCTGTTAAATGTTTGCTAAATTGAGAAAAGTGTCAAATAGAGTCAAATGGGAATTCGAAACATCTGTAATGATGCAAGCATCGATCTGTGTTGGATTGAGATCGCGGGATCATATTTTACATCACAAATTTAAACATTTGCAGATCTTGACGCTTTGATAACTACTGCGGATCAATCTCGCAACAAATATAACACGGAATTCAAGTGTTGTTAGTCGTCGGGAAGAAGAGGATGGCTCTGCTTCGGTTCGTCTGAAGATGGCTCCGCTCCGGATGGATGAAGATTGAAGACGCCGCTTGGATGAAGACTTCAATCAGATGGAAGACCTCTTCAGCGCCCCTTGGATGATGACTTCAATCGGATGAAAGACTTCTTCAGCGCCCCTTGGATGATGACTTCTGCCGCTCCGGATCTCTTCTTCAGTTCCATCGGTGGGTTGGCTGGCTGAAGACGGCTAAAGGTAGGATGATCTTCAGGGGGGTAGTATTAGGTTTATTTAAAGGGGGTTTTGGTTAGAGTAGGGGTATGTGGGTGGTGGGTTTTAATGTTGGGGGGGTTGTATTTTTATTTTACAGGCAAAAGAGCTGTTTTCTTTGGGGCATGCCCCGCAAAAGGCCCTTTTAAGAGCTGGTAAGGTAATAGAGCTGGTAACTTTTTAATGTAGAATAGGGTAGGGCATTTTTTTATTTTGGGGGGCTTTGTTATTTTATTAGGGGGCTTAGATTACGTGTAAGTAGCTTAAAATTGTTGTAATATTTTTTAAATATTTGTAACCTATTTTTTTTATTTTTTGTAACTTAGCTTTTTTTATTTTTTGTACTTTAGTTAGTTTATTTAATTGAATTTAATTGTAGTTATTTGTAGCTAATTTATTTAATTAATTTAATGATAGTGTAGTGTTAGGTTTAATTGTAACTTAGGTTAGGATTTATTTTACAGGTAATTTTGTATTTCTTTTAGCTAGGTAGTTATTAAATAGTTAATAACTATTTAATAACTATTCTAACTAGCTAAAATAAATACAAAGTTACCTGTAAAATAAATATAAATCCTAAAATAGCTGCAATGTAATTATTCATTACATTGTAGCTATCTTAGGGTTTATTTTACAGGTAAGTATTTAGTTTTAAATAGGAGTAATTTATTAAAGTATAGTGTAGTGTTAGGTGCAATTGTTACTTAGTTATTACAGGTAGATTTCTCTTTATTTTAACTAGGTAGCTATTAAATAGTTATTAACTATTTAATAGCTATTGTACCTAGTTAAAATAAATTGAAAGTTGCCTGTAAAATAAAAATAAATCCTAAGATAGCTACAATATAATTATTATTTATATTGTAGCTATATTAGGGTTTATTTTAAAGGTAAGTATTTAGCTTTAAATAGGATTAATTTAGTTAATAAGAGAAATATTATTTAGATTTATTTAATTAATATTTAAGTTAGGGGGGTGTTAGATTTAGTGTTAGACTTAGGTTTAGGGGTTAATAATTTTATTACAGTGGCGGCGGTGTAGGGGGGGCAGGATAGGGGTTAATACATTTATTATAGGTGGCAACGGTGTAGGGGGGGCAGATTAGGGGTTAATAAGTTTAATATAGGTTGTGGCAGGGTCCGGGAGCGGTGGTTGCTTCAAGATGGACCCGCTCCTCTCCGGATGGAAGAAGATAGAAGATGCCGCCTGGATGAAAACTTCGGACCCTCTGGAGGACCTCTTCTGGCCGGATAGGATGAAGACTTCGGACCCTCTTCTGGACGGATCAGATGGTACCCGGCTGGGTGAAGACAAGGTAGGAAGATCTTCAGGAGCTTAGTGTTAGGTTTTTTAAGGGGGGTTTGGGTGGGTTAGATTAGGGGTATGTGGGTGGTTTGTTGTAATGTTGGGGGGGTATTGTATGTTTTTTTTACAGGCAAAAGAGCTGATTTCTTTGGGGCATGCCCCGCAAAAAGCCCTTTTAAGGGCTGGTAAGGTAATAGAGCTGTTAACTTTTTATTTTAGAATAGGGTAGGGCATTTTTTTATTTTGGGGGGCTTAGAGTAGGTGTAATTAGTTTAAAATTCTTGTAATCTTTTTTTTTTGTAATTTAGTTTAGTTGATTTAATTGTAGGTAATTGTAGGTAGTTTAGTTAATTGTACCTAGTTAAAATAAATACAAACTTGCCTGTAAAATAAATATAAATCCTAAAATAGCTACAATGTAATTATTATTTATATTGCAGCTATATTAGGGTTTATTTTACAGGTAAGTATTTAGCTTTAAATAGCATTAATTTTTTTAATAAGATTTCATTTATTTCGTTAGAATAAAATTATATTTAACTTAGGGGGGTGTTAGGGTTAGACTTAGCTTTAGGGGTTAATACATTTATTAGAGTAGCGGCGAGGTCCAGTCGGCAGATTAGGGGTTAATACTTGAAGATAGGTGTCGCAGATGTTAGGGAGGGCAGATTAGGGGTTAATACTATTTATTATAGGGTTTGCGAGGCAGGAGTGAGGCGGTTTAGGGGTTAATACATTTATTATAGTGGCGGCATGGTCCGGTCCGCAGATTAGGGGTTAATAAGTGTAGGTAAGGTAGCGGCAACGTTGGGGGGGGCAGATTAGGGGTTAATAAATATTATGTAGGTGTCGGCGATGTTAGGGGCAGCAGATTAGGGGTTCATAGGGATAATGTAGGTGGTGGCGGTGTGCGGTCGGCAGATTAGGGGTTAAATAAATTTATTAGAGTGGCGGCGATGTGGGGGGACCTCGGTTTAGGGGTACATAGGTAGTTTATGGGTGTTAGTGTACTTTAGAGCACATAAGGTAAGAGCTTTATAAACCGGCGTTAGCCCAGAAAGCTCTTAACTTCTGACTTTTTTCTGCAGCTGGAGTCTTGTCGGTAGAGGGTGTACCACTCACTTCAGCCAAGACTCTAAACACTGGCGTTAGGAAGATCCCATTGAAAAGATAGGATACCCAATTGGCGTAAGGGGATCTGCGTTATGGAAAAGTTGCGGCTGGAAAATGAGCGTTAGACCCTTTCCTGACTGACTCTAAATACCAGGGGGTGGTAAAAAGAAGCGTTAGGACCCCTTAACGCTGGTTTTGATGGCTAATGCAGAACTCTAAATCTAGGCGTATATGTTCTGATAATGGACCACAGTTTATTTCAATGGAGTTTAAAGACTTCAGTATGGGTTGGGACTTTGACCACGTTACCTCGTCACCAGGATACCCTCAAAGCAATGGGAAAGTAGAGTCAGCAATGGGAAAGTAGAGTCGGCAAGTCGACAGGGCCCTCTTCCTCCTGTGCTAGATTTGTTTAGTCTTGTTATGGTTTGTATTGTATCACAAATCTTTGTCATTGTATACCCCCATCATTGTACCCAGCGCTACGGAATTTGGCGGCGCTATACAAATAAATGATAATAATAATAATAATAATAAAGACAGCCAAAAGACTACTGCAAAAAGCTGTGACTTCTCAAAATGATCCTTATCTAACATTTTTGGATCATTGCAACACACCAACACAAGGCATGGAGTGCAGTCCTGCTCAAAGACTGATGGATCAAAGGACCAAATCATTACTTCCAATGAGAGGGAGTCTGTTAATACAGGATCAAGTGATAAAAGACAGGCACCAAAGCCT
Source organism: Bombina bombina (assembly GCF_027579735.1). Taxonomy (NCBI): domain Eukaryota; kingdom Metazoa; phylum Chordata; class Amphibia; order Anura; family Bombinatoridae; genus Bombina; species Bombina bombina. Next base: position 304,473,824 of record NC_069501.1, on the reverse strand, counting down.
GTGCAGGAAGCAGCGCTCATTGCAAGCTGCTCAATATAACAAGGAAGCCAAAGACCTGCGGCCTCTAAATGTTGGTGAACAGGTGTGGGTACAACTGCAAACAAACCAGGGAAAAGAGTGGCGGAAGGCTTGCCTAAGAGCTCCTGTAGGAATTAGATCATATGAAGTGATGACAGAGTCAGGACAGGCCCTGAGGAGAAAAAGGAGGCATCTGAGAGGCACTGGACACTACAGGCCTCCAGCAAGGACCCAAACTAACACCCAAGAGGAATCTTACATTTAGAATACAAACCAGCCATTAATGACAAATAACTCAGAAGAAGAAGAAACAAACTGTGAAATATCAGACACGGACAGACTGCAGGATGATAACAGAGTCCTGTCAGAACAACCACAGGGATCCAGAAACACACAGACCAGAAGTGGGAGATGTATCTTAAAACCAGAATATCTAAATGACTATTTGGACTAATATTTAGCACCAATGAAAGACTGCATCTCAGGATCCATATTCCTACCAGAATTAAAAGAGATAGCTTTTGCCATTTCCCCAAAAAGGGAAAAGATGTATCAATATGTATGGAACCAAAAAAAGATAGTGTTTGGTTCCAGGGTGAAGTTTAATATATGTTACACTGCAGTGCAGCAGGAAATAGTTGATGAGTAAGGCTGTTACACAGACATTAACTGTAACAAGAGCTGAAGTTTATGCATTCTGTTATAAGATGTTCTTTTAATAAATTTGTTAAAACTGCAACTGGAGTATGAGAGACTATCTTATAAACAGCAGCTTTATACAAGTGCCAACTCTGCTACTCTTCAAGAATTCTCATGTGGAAATAACATGGACTTATGTTTGCATTTGCATTTTGTATGTTTCTCTCTTTCTTTGTCTTGCAGGTCTCATGGATAAAGAGGCTTCAATCAACATTTGTATGTTTATTGTTTATTGGTTTATTTTTATAGTGGTATCTACAGATACCAGACTGGGAGTGTTCTGTCCATACTTTCATATGTACATCTTTAAGAGTTATTTTAGTTCTTATGCTCCCTCTAGTGTTCTGTTTTATTATTGTATTCATTTTCTCTGTTCTACCTCTAACCTTTTAAGGTCACTTCCTGCCACCATTTTAGTTTTATTCAGTGTAGTAAAGTTTGCTAGAAATTTCTGCTAATAGCTTTGTAGAGACAAATTCTTTTTACCTGGCAATACCACTTCTGGACCCTCAGAATTATTTTTCCTGCAACAATAAAGCATGAAGGATTCACAAATCTCTGCTGTGGTACTTGTCTGAGTTAAGCTACTGCTGGATTCTACTAAACTGTAAGTAAGATTGCATGTTCTAAACTTCCCAACAGAAGGCAGTAATCTTGCAAACAGTAGATGAAGTCAGAATAGATTTAGGCCTAGATTTAGAGTTCGGCGGTAGCCGTCAAAACCAGCGTTAGAGGCTCCTAACGCTGGTTTTGGCCGCCCGCTGGTATTTGGAGTCAGTGATTAAAGGGTCTAACGCTCACTTTACAGCCGCGACTTTTCCATACCGCAGATCCCCCTACGCCATTTGCGTAGCCTATCTTTTCAATGGGATCTTTCTAACGCTGGTATTTAGAGTCGTTTCTGCAGTGAGCGTTAGAGCTCTAACGACAAGATTCCAGCCGCCTGAAAAAAGCAGGAGTTAAGAGCTTTCTGGCTAACGCCGGTTTATAAAGCTCTTAACTACTGTACCCTAAAGTACACTAACACCCATAAACTACCTATGTACCCCTAAACCGAGGTCCCCCCACATCGCCGCCACTCGATTAAAATTTTTAACCCCTAATCTGCCGACCGCCACCTACGTTATACTTATGTACCCCTAATCTGCTGCCCCTAACCCCGCCGACCCCTATATTATATTTATTAACCCCTAACTTGCCCCCCACAACGTCGCCGCAAGCTACTTAAAATAATTAACCCCTAATCTTCCGACCGCAAAGCGCCGCCACCTACGTTATCCCTATGTACCCCTAATCTTCTGCCCCTAACATCGCCGACCCCTATGTTATATTTATTAACCCCTAATCTGCCCCCCACAACGTCGCCGACACCTACCTACACTTATTAACCCCTAATCTGCCGAGCGGACCTGAGCGCTACTATAATAAAGTTATTAACCCCTAATCCGCCTCACTAACCCTATCATAAATAGTATTAACCCCTAATCTGCCCTCCCTAACATCGCCGACACCTACCTTCAATTATTAACCCCTAATCTGCCGACCGGAGCTCACCGCTATTCTAATAAATGTATTAACCCCTAAAGCTAAGTCTAACCCTAACACTAACACCCCCCTAAGTTAAATATAATTTTTATCTAACGAAATAAATTAACTCTTATTAAATAAATGATTCCTATTTAAAGCTAAATACTTACCTGTAAAATAAATCCTAATATAGCTACAATATAAATTATAATTATATTATAGCTATTTTAGGATTAATATTTATTTTACAGGCAACTTGGTATTTATTTTAACTAGGTACAATAGCTATTAAATAGTTAAGAACTATTTAATAGTTACCTAGTTAAAATAATTACAAATTTACCTGTAAAATAAATCCTAACCTAAGATATAATTAAACCTAACACTACCCTATCAATAAAATAATTAAATAAACTACCTACAATTACCTACAATTAACCTAATACTACACTATCAATAAATTAATTAAACACAATTGCTACAAATAAATACAATTAAATAAACTATCTAAAGTACAAAAAATAAAAAAGAACTAAGTTACAGAAAATAAAAAATATTTACAAACATAAGAAAAATATTACAACAATTTTAAACTAATTACACCTACTCTAAGCCCCCTAATAAAATAACAAAGACCCCCAAAATAAAAAATTCCCTACCCTATTCTAAAATACAAAAATTACAAGCTCTTTTACCTTACCAGCCCTGAACAGGGCCCTTTGCGGGGCATGCCCCAAGAATTTCAGCTCTTTTGCCTGTAAAAAAAAACATACAATACCCCCCCCCAACATTACAACCCACCACCCACATACCCCTAATCTAACCCAAACCCCCTTAAATAAACCTAACACTAATCCCCTGAAGATCTTCCTACCTTGTCTTCACCATCCAGGTATCACCGATCCGTCCTGGCTCCAAGATCTTCATCCAACCCAAGCGGGGGTTGGCGATCCATAATCCGGTGCTCCAAAGTCTTCCTCCTATCCGGCAAGAAGAGGACATCCGGACCGGCAAACATCTTCTCCAAGCGGCATCTTCTATGTTCTTCCATCCGATGACGACCGGCTCCATCTTGAAGACCTCCAGCGCGGATCCATCCTCTTCTTCCGACGACTAGACGACGAATGACGGTTCCTTTAAGGGACGTCATCCAAGATGGCGTCCCTCGAATTCCGATTGGCTGATAGGATTCTATCAGCCAATCGGAATTAAGGTAGGAATTTTCTGATTGGCTGATGGAATCAGCCAATCAGAATCAAGTTCAATCCGATTGGCTGATCCAATCAGCCAATCAGATTGAGCTCGCATTCTATTGGCTGTTCCGATCAGCCAATAGAATGCGAGCTCAATCTGATTGGCTGATTGGATCAGCCAATCGGATTGAACTTGATTCTGATTGGCTGATTCCATCAGCCAATCAGAATATTCCTACCTTAATTCCGATTGGCTGATAGAATCCTATCAGCCAATCGGAATTCGAGGGACGCCATCTTGGATGACGTCCCTTAAAGGAACCGTCATTCGTCGTCTAGTCGTCGGAAGAAGAGGATGGATCCGCGCTGGAGGTCTTCAAGATGGAGCCGGTCGTCATCGGATGGAAGAACATAGAAGATGCCGCTTGGAGAAGATGTTTGCCGGTCCGGATGTCCTCTTCTTGCCGGATAGGAGGAAGACTTTGGAGCACCGGATTATGGATCGCCAACCCCCGCTTGGGTTGGATGAAGATCTTGGAGCCAGGACGGATCGGTGATACCTGGATGGTGAAGACAAGGTAGGAAGATCTTCAGGGGATTAGTGTTAGGTTTATTTAAGGGGGTTTGGGTTAGATTAGGGGTATGTGGGTGGTGGGTTGTAATGTTGGGGGGGGGGGGTATTGTATGTTTTTTTTTACAGGCAAAAGAGCTGAAATTCTTGGGGCATGCCCCGCAAAGGGCCCTGTTCAGGGCTGGTAAGGTAAAAGAGCTTGTAATTTTTGTATTTTAGAATAGGGTAGGGAATTTTTTATTTTGGGGGTCTTTGTTATTTTATTAGGGGGCTTAGAGTAGGTGTAATTAGTTTAAAATTGTTGTAATATTTTTCTTATGTTTGTAAATATTTTTTTATTTTCTGTAACTTAGTTCTTTTTTATTTTTTGTACTTTAGATAGTTTATTTAATTGTATTTATTTGTAGCAATTGTGTTTAATTAATTTATTGATAGTGTAGTGTTAGGTTAATTGTAGGTAATTGTAGGTAGTTTATTTAATTATTTTATTGATAGGGTAGTGTTAGGTTTAATTATATCTTAGGTTAGGATTTATTTTACAGGTAAATTTGTAATTATTTTAACTAGGTAACTATTAAATAGTTCTTAACTATTTAATAGCTATTGTACCTGTTTAAAATAAATACAAAGTTACCTGTAAAATAAATATTAATCCTAAAATAGCTATAATATAAATGTAATTTATATTGTAGCTATATTAGGATTTATTTTACAGGTAAGTATTTAGCTTTAAATAGGAATCATTTATTTAATAAGAGTTAATTTATTTCGTTAGATAAAAATTATATTTAACTTAGGGGGGTGTTAGTGTTAGGGTTAGACTTAGCTTTAGGGGTTAATACATTTATTAGAATAGCGGTGAGCTCCGGTCGGCAGATGAGGGGTTAATAATTGAAGGTAGGTGTCGGCGATGTTAGGGAGGGCAGATTAGGGGTTAATACTATTTATGATAGGGTTAGTGAGGCGGATTAGGGGTTAATAACTTTATTATAGTAGCGCTCAGGTCCGCTCGGCAGATTAGGGGTTAATAAGTGTAGGTAGGTGTCGGCGACGTTGTGGGGGGCAGATTAGGGGTTAATAAATATAACATAGGGGTCGGCGATGTTAGGGCAGCAGATTAGGGGTACATAGGGATAACGTAGGTGGCGGCGGTTTACGGAGCGGCAGATTAGGGGTTAAAAGTGTAATGCAGGGGTCAGCGATAGCGGGGGCGGCAGATTAGGGGTTAATAAGTGTAAAGCTAGGGGTGTTTAGACTCGGGGTACATGTTAGAGTGTTAGGTGCAGACGTAGGAAGTGTTTCCCCATAGGAAACAATGGGGCTGCGTTAGGAGCTGAACGCGGCTTTTTTGCAGGTGTTAGGTTTTTTTTCAGCTCAAACAGCCCCATTGTTTCCTATGGGAGAATCGTGCACGAGCACGTTTTTGAGGCCGGCCGCGTCCGTAAGCAACTCTGGTATCGAGAGTTGCATTTGCGCTAAATATGCTCTACGCTCCTTTTTTGGAGCCTAATGCAGCATTTGTTTGAACTCTCGATACCAGAGTTAAATTTATGGTGCGGCCAGAAAAAAACCCGCGGAGCGTTAACAGCCCTTTTACCGCCAAACTCCAAATCTAGCCGTAAGTTTGCTTATTTGTGATTCTTTTTTCTTAAATTTGTTGGTTTGTGGTGACCTATTTCATAGTTACCAACATTTGAAAAAAAATTCCAGGGACACTTTGCAGCTATCAATTACTTGCAAGAAATGTTTAACCACACCCCCTGTCCTAAAGCCCCGCCCAATTTGCCAAACCCACATAATTAGCATAATTTAGCTCTGCCTATTTTTGTATGGTGCAGAATATATATATATATATATATATATATATATAAAATATGAAAATAGAAGTAGAATGTACAGAATGGAATTAATTAAATAAATGGCCCATGCATCATATGCTACTGCTATCTCATTGTGTGTGTTGAAAACATTCCAATTCTGTGTACACCAGAATTTGTATTGTTTTAAAAGATAGATAATCCCTTTATTACCAATACCCTCGTTTTGCATAACCAACACAGTTATAAAAATACACGTTTTACCTCTGTAAATACCTTGTATCTAAGCCTCAGCAAACTGCCCCCTTATTTCAGTTCTTTTGACAGACAATAAATTTTAGCCAATCAGAGCTGGCTCCCTGGAACTCCACGTGCGTGAGCACAGTGTTATCTATATGACACACATGAACTAACACCCTCTAGTGGTGAAACACTGTCAAAATGCCCTGAGAGAAGAAGTGGTCATAATAAGCAAAGCTATAACATGAATATTTATAGCATGGTGTTTTATAAAGAGACAACTGATTATATGTAGCATTTGTTTCTATATACATTCATACTACAGGGAGAAATCTAGAGCAGCTAATAAGGAGTTATATCACCAGCAAACTGGTTATATACACCCTGTACAAACAGCTGGCACTCTGGCTATACACATTTTCCTGCCCTCTGCTGCAGGAAGTGCCGACATTTTGCAGAGTGTGGGATTTTTAATTGTGTGATGCGAGGCTCAAGTAGGCCATATGTTATGCAGGGGGGCACATAGGGGCCAGACACTGTGGAGGTGGGCATATGGGGACAAGATATTATGCAGGGGGAACATTGGGTCCAGACATTGTGCAGGGGACACACATGGGGACCAGATAATATGCAGGGGCCACGTCACATGGGGACCAGATATTAGGAAGGTGGCACATCATGCATACTTGCCAACTGTCCCGTTTTTGCCGGGACAGTCCCGGAATTTGGGACCCTGTCACGGCCATTTAAATGTCCCGGACTGTCCCGGCAAGTTAGTAGCAGGCTGCAGCTTTGCTAGCTAGCGCGATCGTGTATGCCACTCCTGAGTCTCCTCCTCCATGAATTTCATCTATCTAGACTATTGCGCGTCAGGCAGCGACGTCAGCACCTCCTCAATGTCACCATCATGTGACCACCCCGCTTTGCCGCTCACTGTGCAGTGCACCAGCCTTCTCACAGACACGCGGCTGCAGGAGGACAGAGAGTGTCTCACTCTGTTGTGTCACACACCCTAAAGTTTGTTCTCAGAACTTGTCTTAGAGCCGATCATCAGTCACTCAGTGGACCAGCAGCAGACAGAGGTGAGTCACTCAGCCCTAACTAAAGTTAACCCAGCAGGCTCGGGAGGCAGGCTCGGGAGGCAGTCCTGCAATTCAAATAATTTATATGGTGCTGCTCAGAGTCACTCTCTGTTTTGTTAAGGTGACCGTGAATCACCAATGATTATTGAAAAAAAAATGCAGCTAGCTGTGACTCTTTTCTTGACTTGTCACTCAGTCTTTAACTAGCCGATCAGTGAGGACCAGCAGAGCGGTGAGACTCAGCCTATAACTGAACCGGAGCTCCTGCAATAAAATATGTGCTGCTGCTCAGCTGTTGTTAAGGTAACCAGACCGTGAATCACTGTCTACTTTAAAAAAAAAATGCTGTGAATCCATCTTTACTTGTTACTCAGTCAGTGTTTAATGCAAAGGGTAATTAAACTTTTTTTTACTGCAAAATATAATAATTCTGTGTACTTTATAAAACCAACAGAATATCTGTACTTACATACAGTTTATTTGTTATTATAATTATATCTGTTGGTTTTATAACAGTGCCAGATCATTTGCTAATATATCAGGGGTAATTCAAAAATGAAGAAGCTTTACTGAATAATATCTGTAACTTATACAACCAGCAGCATATATAATAACAAATAAACTGTATATAACACAGTGGTAGTGGTGGGGTTTAAATGCCAGTCACTTACAGTCATGACATGTTACTGTCTCATGTGTTACCTGTCCCTGGGAAAGGTCAAATTGATATTTAGACTCACTGCTATGACTTCTAATTGGAATCTCTTATTAGTTTGCAGGGATATTTTGGATATGTGGTGCTTTTACCTATAATTAATTTGCAATAAAAATTTACATTTAATTACATTCTGTACATTCTACTTCTATTTTAATATTTTAATATGTATATATATATATATATATATATTCTGCACCATAAAAAAATGGGCAGAGCTAAATTATCCTAATTATGTGGGTTTGGCAAAGTGGGCGGGGCTTTAGGGCAGGGGTGTGGTTAAACATTTCATGCAGGTAATTGATAGCTGCAAAGTGTCCCTGGAATTTTTTTTCAAATGTTGGCAACTATGATCATGGGGACCAGCAATTATGCAGGGGGGAACATAGGGGACAAACATTTTGCAAGGGACACATTAGGGACCAGATATTATGCAGGGGGGCATATGGGGGCCAGACATTGTGCAGGGGGCACATGGGGAAAAGATAGCATGCAGGGGGGCACATGGGGGGCAGATATTATGTAGAGGGGGCACATGGGTGGCAGATATTTATGCAGGGTTAGCACTAAGGGGCAAAATATTATGAAGGGGGATGGGGGCTATATATTATATGCTGGGTGACACATGGGGGCTATATATTATGTAGGGGGGGACATGGAATGCCTATCTCAATGCTATTAGCAAATAATCTACCACTCAGCTGTTACTTTATTTGTTATATCTGCTGGTAGAGATATTTTTCAGTAAAGCTTCTTAATTTTTGAATCACCTCTGGCTATATTATTAGCAAATGATCTGCCACTGTATACAGTTTATTTGTTATCTAATCTGTTGGTACTGTAAGTACAGATATTTTGGAGTAAAGCTTCAGAAGTTTTACTACATCTGTACTTACAGCACCAACAGATAATAACAAATAAACTCTGTATATTATAACAGTGGCAGATCATTTGCTAATATCAGTCAGGGTAATTCAAAAAATAAGAAGCTTTACTATTTTTTAATTTTTAATTACCCCTCAGATTTGCGAATTATCTACCTGCTGGTTGTTACAGTTAGTTTATAATTTGTCATTTTGTTATTACCCTTTTTTCCTAGCATAACAAAGTATGACAAATAAAACTTAAGTCACAAAAAATGTTATTAATATTTTTTTAAATAATTCTGGTGTTTCACGGTCGGTATTAGCAGCAGCTGAGCTGGCTAAAACTTTTTATTGCAGCCTGAGCTGAGACGGTTTATTTATGCAGGGCTGAGTCTCACCTCTCTGGTCCAGATCGGCTCAAGTCAGAGGATTAGGCCCCGGGCGTGTGTGCGACAGTAGTTACACTCTCAGCTGCTCTGTCAGACAGTACTGTGTCCCTCCTGCCTGCTGCCGCGTGTTGAGAACTTACACTGAGTCTAGTGAGCGCCAACGCGGGGTGGTCACGTGAGATGCCTGGTGACGTCACATTTGCTCGTCGCTGCTACTGACCGCTCGATATTGGAGAATTAAAAATTCAAAGGAGGAGGGCCTCAGAGTTGCACGATTGCGCTAGCTAACTCAAAAAGCGCTGCAGCCTGCTACTCTTGCCGAGACAGTCCGGGATATTTAAATGGCCGGGACCCGGTCCCAAAAAATTCCGGCAGAAACGGGACAGTTGGCAAGTATGCTATTTAACACAAACAATCATATCCCTGAATTCTATTTCTAGCCAGAAATGTATCTAAACCATTTTTAAATGTATCCAAGGTATTGGCACACTCAGGTACTAAGTTATACTGTGAATATACTGTGTATATATATATATATATATATATATATTCACAGTGTACATATATCAGTCTGTGATTTGCTGATGGCTGTTACATGATACACGGGGCAAAGAAATGGAAGAAATTTTGAAATTTGTCAGAAAAAAATATGCTGCTCTTTTGAAATTCAGAATATGGGGCATATTTATCAATCTCCGTAAAGACCGTTGCTCCATACCTGTCCGGTTGCTCTGAGGCGGCGAACAGACATGGCCGGAAATTAACCCGATCGAATACGAATCTGCAGGGGGCGGCATTGTAGCTATATTAGGGTTTATTTTAAAGGTAAGTATTTAGCTTTAAATAGGATTAATTTAGTTAATAAGAGAAATATTATTTAGATTTATTTAATTAATATTTAAGTTAGGGTGGTGTTAGATTTAGTGTTAGACTTAGGTTTAGGGGTTAATAATTTTATTACAGTGGCGGCGGTGTAGGGGGGGCAGGATAGGGGTTAATACATTTATTATAGGTGGCAACGGTGTAGGGGGGGGCAGATTAGGGGTTAATAAGTTTAATATAGGTTGTGGCAGGGTCCGGGAGCGGTGGTTGCTTCAAGATGGACCCGCTCCTCTCCGGATGGAAGAAGATAGAAGATGCCGCCTGGATGAAAACTTCGGACCCTCTGGAGGACCTTTTCTGGCCGGATAGGATGAAGACTTCGGACCCTCTTCTGGACGGATCAGATGGTACCCGGCTGGGTGAAGACAAGGTAGGAAGATCTTCAGGAGCTTAGTGTTAGGTTTTTTAAGGGGGGTTTGGGTGGGTTAGATTAGGGGTATGTGGGTGGTTTGTTGTAATGTTGGGGGAAGTATTGTATGTTTTTTTTACAGGCAAAAGAGCTGATTTCTTTGGGGCATGCCCCGCAAAAAGCCCTTTTAAGGGCTGGTAAGGTAATAGAGCTGTTAACTTTTTATTTTAGAATAGGGTAGGGCATTTTTTTATTTTGGGGGGCTTAGAGTAGGTGTAATTAGTTTAAAATTCTTGTAATCTTTTTTTTTTGTAATTTAGTTTAGTTGATTTAATTGTAGGTAATTGTAGGTAGTTTAGTTAATTGTACCTAGTTAAAATAAATACAAACTTGCCTGTAAAATAAATATAAATCCTAAAATAGCTACAATGTAATTATTATTTATATTGCAGCTATATTAGGGTTTATTTTACAGGTAAGTATTTAGCTTTAAATAGCATTAATTTTTTTAATAAGATTTCATTTATTTCGTTAGAATAAAATTATATTTAACTTAGGGGGGTGTTAGGGTTAGACTTAGCTTTAGGGGTTAATACATTTATTAGAGTAGCGGCGAGGTCCAGTCGGCAGATTAGGGGTTAATACTTGAAGATAGGTGTCGCAGATGTTAGGGAGGGCAGATTAGGGGTTAATACTATTTATTATAGGGTTTGCGAGGCAGGAGTGAGGCGGTTTAGGGGTTAATACATTTATTATAGTGGCGGCATGGTCCGGTCCGCAGATTAGGGGTTAATAAGTGTAGGTAAGGTAGCGGCAACGTTGGGGGGGGCAGATTAGGGGTTAATAAATATTATGTAGGTGTCGGCGATGTTAGGGGCAGCAGATTAGGGGTTCATAGGGATAATGTAGGTGGCGGCGGTGTGCGGTCGGCAGATTAGGGGTTAAATAAATTTATTAGAGTGGCGGCGATGTGGGGGGACCTCGGTTTAGGGGTACATAGGTAGTTTATGGGTGTTAGTGTACTTTAGAGCACATAAGGTAAGAGCTTTATAAACCGGCGTTAGCCCAGAAAGCTCTTAACTTCTGACTTTTTTCTGCAGCTGGAGTCTTGTCGGTAGAGGGTGTACCACTCACTTCAGCCAAGACTCTAAACACTGGCGTTAGGAAGATCCCATTGAAAAGATAGGATACCCAATTGGCGTAAGGGGATCTGCGTTATGGAAAAGTCGCGGCTGGAAAATGAGCGTTAGACCCTTTCCTGACTGACTCTAAATACCAGGGGGTGGTAAAAAGAAGCGTTAGGACCCCTTAACGCTGGTTTTGATGGCTAATGCAGAACTCTAAATCTAGGCGTATATGTTCTGATAATGGACCACAGTTTATTTCAATGGAGTTTAAAGACTTCAGTATGGGTTGGGACTTTGACCACGTTACCTCGTCACCAGGATACCCTCAAAGCAATGGGAAAGTAGAGTCAGCAATGGGAAAGTAGAGTCGGCAAGTCGACAGGGCCCTCTTCCTCCTGTGCTAGATTTGTTTAGTCTTGTTATGGTTTGTATTGTATCACAAATCTTTGTCATTGTATACCCCCATCATTGTACCCAGCGCTACGGAATTTGGCGGCGCTATACAAATAAATGATAATAATAATAATAATAATAAAGACAGCCAAAAGACTACTGCAAAAAGCTGTGACTTCTCAAAATGATCCTTATCTAGCATTTTTGGATCATTGCAACACACCAACACAAGGCATGGAGTGCAGTCCTGCTCAAAGACTGATGGATCAAAGGACCAAATCATTACTTCCAATGAGAGGGAGTCTGTTAATACAGGATCAAGTGATAAATGACAGGCACCAAAGCCTGTGCAGGAAGCAGCGCTCATTGCAAGCTGCTCAATATAACAAGGAAGCCAAAGACCTGCGGCCTCTAAATGTTGGTGAACAGGTGTGGGTACAACTGCAAACAAACCAGGGAAAAGAGTGGCGGAAGGCTTGCCTAAGAGCTCCTGTAGGAATTAGATCATATGAAGTGATGACAGAGTCAGGACAGGTCCTGAGGAGAAAAAGGAGGCATCTGAGAGGCACTGGACACTACAGGCCTCCAGCAAGGACCCAAACTAACACCCAAGAGGAATCTTACATTTAGAATACAAACCAGCCATTAATGACAAATAACTCAGAAGAAGAAGAAACAAACTGTGAAATATCAGACACGGACAGACTGCAGGATGATAACAGAGTCCTGTCAGAACAACCACAGGGATCCAGAAACACACAGACCAGAAGTGGGAGATGTATCTTAAAACCAGAATATCTAAATGACTATTTGGACTAATATTTAGCACCAATGAAAGACTGCATCTCAGGATCCATATTCCTACCAGAATTAAAAGAGATAGCTTTTGCCATTTCCCCAAAAAGGGAAAAGATGTATCAATATGTATGGAACCAAAAAAAGATAGTGTTTGGTTCCAGGGTGAAGTTTAATATATGTTACACTGCAGTGCAGCAGGAAATAGTTGATGAGTAAGGCTGTTACACAGACATTAACTGTAACAAGAGCTGAAGTTTATGCATTCTGTTATAAGATGTTCTTTTAATAAATTTGTTAAAACTGCAACTGGAGTATGAGAGACTATCTTATAAACAGCAGCTTTATACAAGTGCCAACTCTGCTACTCTTCAAGAATTCTCATGTGGAAATAACATGGACTTATGTTTGCATTTGCATTTTGTATGTTTCTCTCTTTCTTTGTCTTGCAGGTCTCATGGATAAAGAGGCTTCAATCAACATTTGTATGTTTATTGTTTATTGGTTTATTTTTATAGTGGTATCTACAGATACCAGACTGGGAGTGTTCTGTCCATACTTTCATATGTACATCTTTAAGAGTTATTTTAGTTCTTATGCTCCCTCTAGTGTTCTGTTTTATTATTGTATTCATTTTCTCTGTTCTACCTCTAACCTTTTAAGGTCACTTCCTGCCACCATTTTAGTTTTATTCAGTGTAGTAAAGTTTGCTAGAAATTTCTTCTAATAGCTTTGTAGAGACAAAATCTTTTTACCTGGCAATACCACTTCTGGACCCTCAGAATTATTTTTCCTGCAACAATAAAGCATGAAGGATTCACAAATCTCTGCTGTGGTACTTGTCTGAGTTAAGCTACTGCTGGATTCTACTAAACTGTAAGTAAGATTGCATGTTCTAAACTTCCCAACAGAAGGCAGTAATCTTGCAAACAGTAGATGAAGTCAGAATAGATTTAGTTTGCTTATTTGTGATTCTTTTTTCTTAAATTTGTTGGTTTGTGGTGACCTATTTCATAGTTACCAACATTTGAAAAAAAATTCCAGGGACACTTTGCAGCTATCAATTACTTGCAAGAAATGTTTAACCACACCCCCTGTCCTAAAGCCCCGCCTAATTTGCCAAACCCACATAATTAGCATAATTTAGCTCTGCCTATTTTTGTATGGTGCAGAATATATATATATATATATATATATATATATATATATATATATATATATATATATATATATATATATATATATATAAAATATGAAAATAGAAGTAGAATGTACAGAATGGAATTAATTAAATAAATGGCCCATGCATCATATGCTACTGCTATCTCATTGTGTGTGTTGAAAACATTCCAATTCTGTGTACACCAGAATTTGTATTGTTTTAAAAGATAGATAATCCCTTTATTACCAATACCCTCGTTTTGCATAACCAACACAGTTATAAAAATACACGTTTTACCTCTGTAAATACCTTGTATCTAAGCCTCAGCAAACTGCCCCCTTATTTCAGTTCTTTTGACAGACAATAAATTTTAGCCAATCAGAGCTGGCTCCCTGGAACTCCACGTGCGTGAGCACAGTGTTATCTATATGACACACATGAACTAACACCCTCTAGTGGTGAAACACTGTCAAAATGCCCTGAGAGAAGAAGTGGTCATAATAAGCAAAGCTATAACATGAATATTTATAGCATGGTGTTTTATAAAGAGACAACTGATTATATGTAGCATTTGTTTCTATATACATTCATACTACAGGGAGAAATCTAGAGCAGCTAATAAGGAGTTATATCACCAGCAAACTGGTTATATACACCCTGTACAAACAGCTGGCACTCTGGCTATACACATTTTCCTGCCCTCTGCTGCAGGAAGTGCCGACATTTTGCAGAGTGTGGGATTTTTAATTGTGTGATGCGAGGCTTAAGTAGGCCATATGTTATGCAGGGGGGCACATAGGGGCCAGACACTGTGGAGGTGGGCATATGGGGACAAGATATTATGCAGGGGGAACATTGGGTCCAGACATTGTGCAGGGGACACACATGGGGACCAGATAATATGCAGGGGCCACGTCACATGGGGACCAGATATTAGGAAGGTGGCACATCATGGGGACCAGCAATTATGCAGGGGGGAACATAGGGGACAAACATTTTGCAAGGGACACATTAGGGACCAGATATTATGCAGGGGGGCATATGGGGGCCAGACATTGTGCAGGGGGCACATGGGGAACAGATAGCATGCAGGGGGGCACATGGGGGGCAGATATTATGTAGAGGGGGCACATGGGTGGCAGATATTTATGCAGGGTTAGCACTAAGGGGCAAAATATTATGAAGGGGGATGGGGGCTATATATTATATGCTGGGTGACACATGGGGGCTATATATTATGTAGGGGGGGGGACATGGAATGCCTATCTCAATGCTATTAGCAAATAATCTACCACTCAGCTGTTACTTTATTTGTTATATCTGCTGGTAGAGATATTTTTCAGTAAAGCTTCTTAATTTTTGAATCACCTCTGGCTATATTACTAGCAAATGATCTGCCACTGTATACAGTTTATTTGTTATCTAATCTGTTGGTTCTGTAAGTACAGATATTTTGGAGTAAAGCTTCAGAAGTTTTACTACATCTGTACTTACAGCACCAACAGATAATAACAAATAAACTCTGTATATTATAACAGTGGCAGATCATTTGCTAATATCAGTCAGGGTAATTCAAAAAATAAGAAGCTTTACTATTTTTTAATTTTTAATTACCCCTCAGATTTGCGAATTATCTACCTGCTGGTTGTTACAGTTAGTTTATAATTTGTCATTTTGCTATTACCCTTTTTTCCTAGCATAACAAAGTATGACAAATAAAACTTAAGTCACAAAAAATGTTATTAATATTTTTTTAAATAATTCTGGTGTTTCACGGTCGGTATTAGCAGCAGCTGAGCTGGCTAAAACTTTTTATTGCAGCCTGAGCTGAGACGGTTTATTTATGCAGGGCTGAGTCTCACCTCTCTGGTCCAGATCGGCTCAAGTCAGAGGATTAGGCCCCGGGCGTGTGTGCGACAGTAGTTACACTCTCAGCTGCTCTGTCAGACAGTACTGTGTCCCTCCTGCCTGCTGCCGCGTGTTGAGAACTTACACTGAGTCTAGTGAGCGCCAACGCGGGGTGGTCACGTGAGATGCCTGGTGACGTCACATTTGCTCGTCGCTGCTACTGACCGCTCGATATTGGAGAATTAAAAATTCAAAGGAGGAGGGCCTCAGAGTGGCACGATTGCGCTAGCTAACTCAAAAAGCGCTGCAGCCTGCTACTCTTGCCGAGACACTCCGGGACATTTAAATGGACGGGACCCGGTCCCAAAAAATTCCGGCAGAAACGGGACAGTTGGCAAGTATGCTATTTAACACAAACAATCATATCCCTGAATTCTATTTCTAGCCAGAAATGTATCTAAACCATTTTTAAATGTATCCAAGGTATTGGCACACTCAGGTACTAAGTTATACTGTGAATATACTGTGTATATATATATATATATATATATATTAACAGTGTACATATATCAGTCTGTGATTTGCTGATGGCTGTTACATGATACACGGGGCAAAGAAATGGAAGAAATTTTGAAATTTGTCAGAAAAAAATATGCTGCTCTTTTGAAATTCAGAATATGGGGCATATTTATCAATCTCCGTAAAGACCGTTGCTCCATACCTGTCCGGTTGCTCTGAGGCGGCGAACAGACATGGCCGGAAATTAACCCGATCGAATACGAATCTGCAGGGGGCGGCATTGCACCAGCAGTTCACCAGAACTGCTGGTGCAATGATAAATGCTGAAAGCGTATGCTGTTGGCATTTATCGATGTGCAGCAGACATGATCCGCAATATCGGATCATGTCCGCTCGCACAATGTTAAATCGGCCCCTATGTGTTACTGCATTTATTTATTATCCAATTCTACTGTATTTAATGGTCCTTTAACAAAAATTTTAAAATAAAGTTAAACATCATGAGATGTCTTTATACTGTCAAACTGTAAAATTATAAAGGAGAAGATTTTTCTGGATTGGAACAGAAAAAGTAGAAAACTGGTGGGGAAGGAATGTAGGCAAATCACTGCTTCAGAGCAAAGCATGTTAGATCTAACTCTATATTGAAACCTTAACATAGGGAGGGCCTGATTTTAAAGTGAATGTAAAGTCAAGATAACTGCTTAACGTCATTTTAAAGCTGTTAAGGCTGTTTTATTCATCGATTCCTATATAAATGCTTACTTCGTATTTCTAATACAATTGTGATAATAATAATGATTTAATTTTTATTGCCGTTCCGCCGCCCGCAGTATTCAAATTTTTTTGTCATCGATGACGAATATTACAGTTTCCAATCCACGTTCTCCCCCCGGAGCGTTTACAAATACGCCCATGGATTACAGAGCACATGCACTTTACAATTAGTGCATGCACGAATAATTTTATGTCAATTTTATTAGATATGAGCGTTCATGAGCTGCGCATGCTCTGTTTCAGCCAGCACAATCCATACCTGAAAGTGAGAGAAGAGACAGCTGCTTACATAGCGCATATGAACCGTGAGCGGAGAGTGGTCCATGCGCATATTCATTCACTTGCGGAAGCGCTTCAGAGCTATGTATAGAGCGGGTGGGACCGCTCTATATGTCACACATCAAAAAGCAGGAAGTATCAATTGAGAGGAGTCGGCCACAAAACGGTAAAGATTATAAAAGATGTATCAAACAATAATTGATAGTTTTTAAAAAAAAAAAAATATCTTAGCGACTATGTTTATGGAGACACAATTTAAGCGTAGGTTGGCCATATATTCACTTTAAATCTAGACATGTTTATTTGAAACAAATATGTATCTGTATAGTTACTGTTTTGATGTTCTTAATTGTAGTTTCTAAAATGTATTTTTAGGCTTCTTGGGCAAACAATATAAAAATATATCAATCCAAAATTCATATGTAGTGTGATAGGGTGAGAGAAGGTGTGTACATTAGCAGGCACTTAGAGAGAACAATTGTTCCCTGCTACTAAAGAGTTAAACCTGTTGGGTCAGTTTCACAGCTGCTCCCTATTAAGTTAGCTCAGGCCTTTATAAGCAGCACTCTAGGAACAGTTTGTGTCTCAGGGAGCAGGTTGTATTCCAGAAGGAAACAGAGGATGAAGGCCAGTTAGCATGGCTGACTGCCTGTAAAGAGACACACTGGTGAGACAAACTTGCTTTGGATTTTGTTTTGTATTTTGCATATGCAATTTCTGTGAAGTACTAAACTGGATTCAGGCTAGCTGGCCAGTTTATTATTAGTTAGGTAAACTCTATGTATAGGTAGACCTGACAGGAGTAGGCTTTTGATTTGTATGCTGTGTTTTGCTGGCTGCTTTGAAATTGCTGTACTTTAAGAGTGAACCGGTTATGTTAAAAGATTTTTTTCGAACTGTTTGAAAATACAGTTACCACGGCCATTGAGACTGTTCTTTCAGTGACATTACCACAAGGTGATGGCAGTGGTGGGATTTGTGGATGGTGCCCACTTTCCTGTAGTGCAAACCTTAAAGTAACAGTGCACGTCAAACATGGAGGATATTGTGAAGGCTCTGCTACAAGCTACCACAGTAAAGCAAGAAACAAACCAACAGTCTGCAGCCTCTCTAGTGTAACCGGCTTATGGCTTTGCAAATTGGGGCCTTGAGTGAAGCTCAAAAAAGGGACCATGAAATTCTGAGAGATTGCAGTCCCCATTGCTACCCAGGGATTGCTAATGCAAACAGGAGCTGTAAGCAGAATACGGGCTAGAAGCTGCCTACAGAAAATGATGCCATGAAATGAGAACGATGTAGAGGCCTATCTGTTGGTATTTGAATGCACAGTAACCAGTGAAGCCTGGCCACCTGAGCAATGGGCAGGAATAATTGCTCCCTTCCACCTTGGTGAGGCCCAGAAGACTTATTATGACCTAGAAGAAGAGGCTGCTGTTGATTACACTAAACTAAAGGCTGAAATCTTTGCCCGAATGGGTCTGATAACTACAGTCCGAGCCCAACGTTTCTATAACTGGTGGTTTAATGAGGGAAAGGCTCCTCAATTACAGATGTTTGAGCTGATTCATCTGGCAAGAAAGTGGCTCAGACCAGGGAGCAAAGTCCTGTACTGATCGTGAAAACCCTAGTACTTGACAGATATATCCCTCTGTAACTGGGTTGGACAAGGAAACCCTACTACATATGACTCCATGGTGGTGCAAGTGGAGAGATACTTATCTGCCAAGGACCTAGAGAAAGCATCTGCTGTGCCAGCCAAGACTTGATCAGACACTCTCAAGACTAAGTCACTTAGTAAAATTCAGAGGCCTTTTTATCAGAAAGGAAGAGTCTGAAATTGGGTCTGGAACAGAAACACATCCCTGGAAAGCAGAGATAAACCATGTCCTTGTAAAGAAAGAGTGTTTAGGAAAAACACTATCACCTGTTTTAAGTGTGGTGAAAAGGGGCATATCAGAGCAAGATGCCCCAATATGTCAGAACTGTGGCAGTGTGGTCTAGGGGAAAAACCCTTGGACTTTTGTGGACTTATATGCCTAGCAGCCATGGTGGAAGGTGTACCTACTTTCAAAGTTTCAGTCGGTTTAATTAATAAAGACACGGAAGCATTGGTGGACTCTGGCAGTGCTCTGACCTTGGTGTAAGAAGACTTGGTTGAGCCTTATCAATGAAGAAAACATAAAACATTGGGGGTGTTATGTATCCATGGGAGCACTGCACAATATCCTACTGCTAAAATAGAGGTTTTTATTATGGGTAGAGACGTACAAATCTCAGCAGTGGTCTACCTTGGTTGCCATATCCATTGGTCATAGGAAGACATTTTCCTGAGTTCTATTCCCTAATTCATTCTCAGTTGTCCTCAAAACAGGAAAAAACAAACAGTGATTCAGAAGACAAAACCCCCATGAAATGTTTCCCTTCACCCATCCTGAGTTGTTTGTAACCTATCCAAAAAGAGATAAAGGGAATGACGGCAAAGGTTTAGCAACCCAGTTTACAGAGTCAAAGATATTAGAGGACTATCAACAACCAGTACCTGATAAAGAAAGGGTGACTTGTGAGAGGGACCACTGTATTTTGGATACTTCTAGTGTTCGCTTTGGGCGGGGCCAGGCAAATGATCCATTATTACAAATGCAAGGAGTAGAGTGATAGAAATAAATGGAGTACTAGTGGAGGCCCAAACGAAGAGTTCATATCCATATTTTATCCCCAAGAATGACCTTCTGTACAGAGTAACCTTAGAAGAGGGTCAGGAGATGGAGCAGCTTGTAGTACTGTCATCTTATACTAATAAGGTACTATGTTTTGCTCATTTGCATCTTTTGGGGGGACACTTGGGAGTGGAAAAAACACAGGAAAGGGTCCTAAGAAGATTATTTTGGCCTGGGGTGTAGGAGAAAATAAAGCGGTATTGTGTCTCTTGTCCAGAATGCCAGTTGTCATCCCCAAAGCCAAAACTAAGGGCCCCACTTTTAACTCTCCCAATTGTTGATGTTCCCTTTGAAAGGGTAGACATGGAGCTGGTAGGTCCATTGGAGAAATCAGCTTGAGGTCACCAATATATTTTGGTTATCCTAGCCTACGTCACTTAATATCCAAAGGCCATTCCACTATGTAAAGCTACTGATAAGAATATAGCTAAAGAGTTTTCACGGGGGGGCATTCCGAAAGAAATACTCACTGATCAAGGGACACCTTTTGTCTCATGCCTCATGAGTGAGTTATATCAATTGTTTAAAATACAGGCTTTAAGAACTTCGGTATACCACCCTCAGAAGCATGGGTTAGTAGAAATATTTAACCGCACCCTTAAGTTCATGTTAAGGAAGGTTATTAGCAAGGATGGTAAGGATTGGGACATACTTCTTTCCTATTTGGAGGAAGTCTGGGAAATTCCTCAAAGTTCAACAGGCTTCTCCCCTTTTGAAGTTTTGTATGGCAGGCATCCTAGGGGTATGTTAGAGATTCTTAAAGAAACTTTGGAAGAACAAGGGGTCCCAGAAAACAATGTACTATAGCACATAGAGCAGATACAGGAACGCATTGGCTCTCTCTTCCTTTCTGATAAAAAGGCATGTTGTTCCCCTTGTCCGCCAGCATATGGAGAAAGTTCAGGGTGCTCAAAACTTTACTGTGATCAGAATTCTACACAGAGACAGTTTCAGGCAGCTGTGCCATCAGGCACAAACCCCCTCACTTAGGGCTCGAGGAACTATTCCAGATCAGACGTGTAAAAAAAAAGAATAATAAACACTCGCAGGGTCTGCCCTCAGGGAATTATGTAAAAATTGGTCTGTCCCTGCGAGTTACAAGATGTGTCCATAGAAAGAAGTCAAGCTTGCTGGAAAGAGAAACTTGACTGAGGAGAACAAAATTAGCAGAAAGCAGGGGGCACCCTTTAAAAGTTAAATCCTGCTGCCAATACAAATCAGATTATTTTGCTTTCAGCTTATAGTATTTTACAGTCACCACTATTGTTGTATTCATGTGTTTTTCTATTAAGGTAATAAGTGTTTTGTGTATTTTGGCCAATCTCACCACCTTTCAGTTTGTGAGAAAAAAACCCAGTGAGAACTGCAGGGGGAAATGTTTAGAGAATAAGCCAGACCTGGGGCTATTACCATGGAATGCCCTTGTTCAGTCCATTATCAGAAGCAGGGAGACTCATTTTACAATAAGGAAAACAATATACTTTGAATTTCATATTATAAATATGAATTACACTGGGCTAGATAACAAGTGGAGTGCAATCATTTTCGCCCAAGCGATAAGGGGTATATCGCGAGGATTTGCTCCCATCTAGCTTACCGCTTGTATTACAAGTTGAAAGTAAACGAGATTTTGAGAGTTCAATTCTGATTTACTCTAGAATCATTACTGCAACTTCAGAGCTGTGGTTAACTGTTTTATGAAAATAAAAAGTTGCACAAAACACATCAAAAATACATTACAAAGTACATTTACACTTATAATAACACTAATAAAAATTATTGGAAAAAAAAATATTGCACACAAAAGTTATAATGGCTCAAATATATGAGACCTCGGGTGTAAGAAAAAAAAGCTAGCAAAGAGATACATACATATACATGTCTAAAGATGTCTATGTATATGTTTATATATACTGTATATATGTGTGTGTGTATATGTATTTACAGACAAATATAAACCCATAAATACATATGTATACATATTAAGGCATATGTAGAAGTGCATTAGAGCCTTTTGCCATTAAAGGGACATGAGACCCACATTTTTTCTTTCATGATTTAGAAAGATAATGCAATTTTAAACATCTTTCTAGTTTACTTCTATTATCTAATTTGTTTTATTCTCTTGATATTCTTTGCTGAAAAGCATATCTAGATATGCTCAGTAGCTGCTGATTGGTTGCTGCACATAGAAGCCTTGTGTGATTGGCTCACCATGTGCATTGCTTTTTCTTCAACTAAGGATATCTAAAACATAAAGCAAAATAAATAATAGAAGTAAATTGTAATGTTGTTTAAATTTCTATTCTCTATCTGAATCATAAAAGAAAGATTTTGGGTTTAGTGGCCCTTTAAGTAGAGGAAAACATGTAAAAACATATTTATGCAATATTCATATTTAATACAATTTACTGTAAATATTTCACATTCCAATGTTCTGTACACAGCAGAATATGTTATGTTTTTATAAATAGATATTCCTATATATATATCTGTATTTTATATATATACAGTATATATATAAATGAAAGAGAAAATCAATAATAAACAGATGGCGCACAGATAAGTAATGTCTCTATAACAAAGTCAGTAATACTTTGAACTGCTGTTGTCAGACAAATATTATAGTCCGTTTCTGGAAGTAATCCTGTTGTAGAAACCGTATGATAATAGAAATTTCTGCTTACCAGAACCAACCCCAATCTTATGAGGTAAGTATGAAGCTTTAAGGGGAAGTGATGGTAGAAAACTCCTCAGTCAATCTGTTCCAGAATAGATCTGTCTTTGCTTGGATCAGAATCCCTCCCAATAAAGTCTGTGTAGTATGCTTGTATCAAATGGAATTGTTGGACTCTTTAATCTTTCATTCCGTGGTGAGAATCTGGCAGGGAAAATCTTGTCCACCTCCGGAGTATGGAGAGTGGGGTGGATAGCCCCAATGTAGAAACTCTTAGGCCACGAGGTTCCAAATCCAAACTCTATGCTCCAGGAAAACACTTTTACAGAAGGAATGTGCCTTTCTTTGCTAAAAGTTAGACAAAGTTAGACAATATTCATTGCCTCCAAAACAAGCTTTTACTGTGCAGTCATATTGGTGTGGGACAGATCTTTAGTTTGAGAATGCAGGTGAGACGTCTACTCATTGTACTGAACCACAGGACTGACCAGACAGAACAAATTAGCTTGAATTAACACTCCATGTAAGAGCTTCTAAATATCAGAGATACAAACACCAAGGAAAATATTATATATATATATATATATATATATATATATATATATATATGTATAATATATTTATTTAAAAAAACACAATTTATTTATGCATAAATAAAACATTCTGTTACGAAAAGAACATTGGATTATGAAATATTTATATTTTCATGTTGGGTTGGCGCTAGTGAGTATATTTTATGGTGTTTGCACGAAAGTGGGGTGTTTTTTTCAACTTTTTTTTTATCTCCATTGACTTCTATGGGGGAATTAGTGAACGGGTATGCAATATTCTAAGTTTTAATTTTTTTGCTAGTCTGGTTAGAGCTAGAGAAAAAAAGTTTATTTTCAACTTTTAATACCAGTGCAACCTGACTAGCGCAAAAAACTTAATTATAGTGAAAATGCAAAATACCGCTCCTCTTGTAATCTAGCCTTAAACTATTTTGGTATTTCAGCTTAGGTCATATCTCCAGTATTACTAATCCAAGATTATGCATTGCATTACATTTTTGTTATGAAGCCTTCACTACATAATTTGTCAAATTGTTTGTATTGTTGTGCCCTGCCACCTCATAATTTACAATGAAACATAATCTTCTGTAATAAGATCATTCAATATACTCACTATATATATATACTACCAAATCATTATCCATCAGTGTCTGATTACCTGCAATTAATGTAATCTTATAGAAAATTAATTAATTTTGATAAAGTTCTTTTGTGCAAACTGTAGAATTTCAATTCAGTATTTATTTATTTTTAGTCTCTGACTCAAACTTTAAATATTCTGTATCTGTTTGTAATTTGTTCAGAAGTTGAAGGAAATAATACACTGATCTCCGTTCCTAAATTAATACCAGCAGGAGTTGCAATGCAGCCACTGTTTGAATTTAATTATGTATCATGCATATTTTCATTGCTTTATGGCTCCACCTAAATACATGTCTCTGAATCAATATATACTTAGCTTCAATAGCCAAACTAGCTAAGTAGCATATACCTTTCACACCTCCTAGGCTTGGACAAGGAAACCCTACTTCAGTTTTAAAAATCATAGTTTATATCTGTGTGTGTATATAGCTATTGTTTCTAAGGCTTTATCATGTGCTTGACAAAATTTAAGTCTGTATGGCATTGGTTGGTTGTGAAATATCCAACCCAATGTTTGTATTAAGGAGGACCAAGGTATAAAATACTTTTTTTAACCTTCATAACATTTCCTTTGCATGCAGACAAAAGAAATTAAAGCAGCCACAATCAATGTTGTCCCTTTATAGATACACAATGCCATATTTTTTTTCTCTATTTGCTTTTTAAGAATGATCCAAAGCTATAAAAAAATTGGAACGTAAAATATTTCCACGGAGTCCTGTTTTGCTCTATATAATTCAAGCATTAGTTTATTACTTGAGAGTGTTGCTGGACTACAGCTGTAGTTATGCCATAAAGAGGTTCTGTTTAAAGGTTGCTTATATAGTTTAGTCTAAAGGAGCAATATTTATACTTATATTTGTTTGTATTCTATTATTTTATTAAATGTTTTTTTATATTTTTATTTCAGATAAACATAATATAAAGTTCTAATAAACTGTAACCCTGACAAATTGTCAGGGCTACACATTCTATGTCCACAATGCTACTATTATCAGTTATAGGGAGAACTAACCCCATGCTTGGTCATTCATTTCCTAGAATTATTGCCTCATCAACAACAGTCATTTCTAAGCCTGGAAAATTATTACAAAGCTTCCTTCCCCTTAGGTTATGAAATCAGTCACACTAATTTGTTAATATCCAGGATATTGTGTAAACGTTTGAAGATAAAAAAAATCCTATACAACCGGACATAATATATACTATATGGTATGTGTGACCAAAAGTGTGTGGGCTACTAATTATTGAGTTGAGGTGTTTCAGCCACACCCACTGCTAACAGGTGCATAATGTCTGCCATGAAATCTCCATTGACAAGCATTAGCAGTACAATGGGTCATACTGAAGAGCTTAGCATCACTTGCAGAGTTCCAAACAGCCTCTGAATGCAACATCCGCACAAGACCTGTGTGTCGGGAGCTTCATGAAATGTGTTTCCATGGCTGAGCAGCTATACACAACATGTGCAATGCCAATCGTTAGCTAAAGTGTTGTAAGCACACTGTCACTGAACTCTGGAGCAGTGGAGACATGTTCTCTAGAGTGATAAATCACACTTCACTATCTTATGGAGGTTGTGGTGGATGCCAGGAGGATGCTACCTACTGGAATGCATAGAGGAACTCCAAATAAATCTAACCCCAATTCGTAAACCCTTTCTAGGTTATCCCCTATTTAAATAACTCCCCAAACACCCAACCCTCTTAAACTCCTGCTATGCATAAGTTTATGAATAAAAAAATAAAAAAAACAGGAACAACATTTGAATACAAATTTTTACTATATTTTTTAAATAGAGTGTAATATTCAAAACAGCATCACATATAGCATATTAAATCATTTTGTACATCTACTGAGTTGCATAAGATATACTGGAGATGTAAAAAAGTGGCTAGAATATGATATTTTTTGGTAAATAGCTTTTTGCATAACGACTACCGTACATGTGGAAGTCAGAGGAATCTCAGATAGATGCCCAAGATGTATCAGGCACATATTGTGACTGTGGGATCATGAACCATTGCCATCACTGCCCCTTTGTCAGAAGAAAGAAAGGGTTTAACCACCGTCAGAGGTGCGCTATAAGACAAAATATGCAAAGATAAAAATATATACAAATAGTATTAAAATAAGTCCAAGGTATATGACTCCAGATCCGTAGGTCCGGCTGCACTCCAAGCCAAAAGGTAGATCATAATAAAATGTCCTAAAAGATAGAAGAGGGGACACTTTATGGTGTAGTATCGTCAGTCGTATGGGCATATAAAAGTAACATAACAGTTGTCAACTCACATATGTATAAGCACACACAGTGCTATTACGAGCAGGCCGAGGCGGCGGCCTCAGAGCCGCCCGGCAGACTCACAGCAAAGATCCGTCAGACAAGAGTTATAACATCCACCAATCAGGATTATCCTTGTACGATACGTCAGATGAAGAGTCAGGGAGCGACCGCCAATCAGACCACTCAAAGGGGAGGCATGTCACACTCACAGATTCCTGGCTTGTTGTTTGGCTTTTGACCTCTTTATTATTTTTGTTATTATTTAATAATGATGTGATTTATTTTAGCATTTCACCTCTCTCTACCCTGACGGTACCAATGAGTGAATCACACAATGGTAGCCATATCAGCTGAAGACTAAACACAAAAAAGACAAAGAGTTATGTTGCAGGGGAAGAAGCAGTCAGATATTTAGGTTCAGTCCAGTGAATGCAAACAGGCTACCTAGTTCAGTAAAATTATAAGGAATACACAAGTATTTTCACATAAGTAGAGTTATGATCCAAAGGCAGGTCAGTGACAGCTGGAGGTCATATTGATGTATTCAACAAGTAAGGGGAAAGCAGTTACCGAAGTTGGGCCAAAACAGCACAAAAACTGCAAATGCACAGAAATCGGGCTATTTGGTACTTATTTATCAACAAAATCTATGTTGCTATGTTTTAAGTTATAGGAATATACATATCTAATTTACATTGTAGGAATAATCTAGAAGATCAGTAGTTAAAAGATTTACTCAAACAACATCTGGTGAGTAGATTGGGAAATCTGGGGTGTGTCCCAAACAGAACATATTTCATATCAGCTGTATATCCAGTGACCCTTCTTATTTACTTTAAATTGTAAATGTTCTCAAAAGCTTTTAATATATTTTCTGTAATTACTCTGGACAGGTCCTAATTGTCATTCTGCACGCTTGGAATTAAAGATGGGAATATTAATAATAATTAGTAATTATTTAGTTGTCAAACTCCATGATTATTATTTATAATCCAGGCCAGTTTATAAATATAAATATATATATATCTATCTATACTGTATATATATATATATATATATATATATATATATACATGTACACATCTGTTTTAAATCCACATGGATGCAGTGCAATTTAATATTTAATTTCAACATATTACATCATGAACATCATGAAAACCAGCACAGAAAAGTCTCAGTGGCATTATCACTTTCTGCAGACCTTTGTATATTTATATGCATGCCTGTAAAGAAGTAGTCCCCAGCCCTGTAGTGGAAAGGACCTGAACAGCCACATCTGGACTTGGAGGTATTCCCAGTAGCAGTGAGGTCTTCCTAATATACTCTGTCTGCTCAACAAACAGCCCAACCCACACATCTGAGATCAACTCTTCAGGAGATACAGAGTATTCAATATATATATTTTTAAGGTGTTTAAAGTAAATTATTTAAAGGGACATAAAACCCAAACTTTTTCTTTCATGATTCATATAGATCATACAGTTTTAAACAATTTCCATTGTCAAATGTTTTTTGTTTGTTGTTATCCTTTGTTGATAAACAAGAAGGTAAGTTCAGGAGAGTGCACGTGTCTTCAGCACTATTTTTGGAAAGCTACACTACACTACAGAAAAAGGGGAAATCGGGGGGGGGGGGCTAAATAACAATTGCTGGGAGGGGGTGTGGAGAACCCCTACACTACAGACAAAATATTAATACATAAATAAAATAAAAAATAAATAAAAACAGACAGCTGCCAGTACCTAAGATGGCTGCCATTAGTGAGGGGGAGGGTTAGAGAGCTGTTTGGGAGGGATCAGGGAGGTGGGAGGGTTGAGGAGTGATCCCCACACTGCAGAAAAATAAATAATAACAATTAATAATAATACAAATAGTCATAAATTGCATACTGGCAGACTGTCTCCCAGTACCTAATATGGTGGTGAGGAGTGTGGGTGGGGGGAGAGAGCTGTTTGGGAGGGATCATGGAGATGGGAGGTAATCTCTACATTACAATACTATTATACAATTACCCTTACCACCTAACTAATTAACCCCTTCACTGCCAAGAATTTCAGAAGTGTGCTGTGCAGCTGCAATTAGCGGCCTTCTAATTGCCAAAAAGCAATGGCAAAGCCGTGAATGTCTGCTAATTCTGAGCAAAGGGGGATCCCAAAGAAGCTTTAACAATTATCAGTGTTATGACGGCACAAGCTGTATGCGGTATCTGTTGGCACTCAACTGTGCCAACAAACCCAAAGTTTGTGAAAAAGTTAACAATTTTTTTGTTTTATGATCGCATTTGTGGGTAAAATGTTGGCATGAAATATACCAAAAGGGGCCAAGATCAATACTTTAGGTTGTCTACTTTAAAAATATACGGCCAGATTACAAGTTTTGCGTTATGAGCGGCTCGGTACTAACTTGCAAGTTATTTCCACCGCTCACCTTTAATAGCGCTGCTATTACAGCTTTGCAAAAACCCGGCATTAGCAGGCAATATGGCAGCGTTGAGCTCCATACCGCGCACAAATACCAGCGTTGCTTTGAGCTGGTTTTACGTGCTCGTGCATGATTTCCCTATAGACATCAATGGGGAGAACTGACTAAAAAAAAGCCTAACACCTGCAATAAAGGAGCGTAAAGCTCCGTAAACCTGCCCTATTGATTCCTATGGGTATAAAAATGTATGTTTAAACCTAACACCCTAACATAAACCCCGAGTCTAAACACCCCTAATCTGCCGCCCTCGACATCGCCGACACCTACATTACACTTATTAACCCCTAATCTGCCGCCCCCGACATCGCCGACACCTATATTACATGTATTAAACCATAATCTGCTGCCTCCGACATCGTCGCTACCTACCTACATGTATTAACCCCTAATCTGCTGCCCCCAATGTCATCGCTACCTACATTACACTTATTAACCCCTAATCTGCCGCCCCCAATGTCGTCGCTACCTACCTACACTTATTAACCCCTAATCTGCCGCCACCAACGTCCCTAGCCCTATTTTATTTTGATAGGGCTATTAGATCAGATGTAATTAATTTAAATATTTGATCATTTCTTTTTTTATTTTGTGTAATTTAGTGTTTTGTTTTTTTGTAATTTAGTTAATTGTATTTAATTAATGTAATTGATTTAATTTTAGTGTAATGTTAGTTGTTAGTGTAAGACAGGTTAGGTTTTATTTTACAGGTAAATGTGTATTTATTTTAACTAGGTAGCTAATAAATAGTTAATAACTATTTAGTAACTAGTCTACCTAGTTAAAATAAATACAAACTTAGCTGTGAAATAAAAATAAAACCTAAGATAGCTAGAATGTAACTATTAGTTATATTGTAGCTAGCTTAGGGTTTATTTTACAGGTATTTAGTTTTAAATAGAAATTAGTTAGGTAATGATAGTAATTTTTATTTAGATTTATTTTAATTATATTAAAGGTAGGGGTGTTAGGATTAGACTTAGGGTTAGGTTTAGGGGTTAATAACTTTAGTATAGAGGCGGCAGAGACGGGGCGGCAGATTAGGGGTTAATAATATTTAACTAGTGTTTGCGATGCAGGAGTACGGCGGTTTAGGGGTTAATATGTTTATTATAGTGGCGGTGATGTCCAGAGCGGCAGATTAGGGGTAAATAATTTTATTTTAGTGTTTGCGATGTGAGAGGGCCTCGGTTTAATATTTAATAGGTAGTTTATGGGTGTTAGTGTACTTTGTAACACTTTAGTTATGAGTTTTATGCTACAGATTTGTAACATAAAACCAATAACTACTGACTTTAGATGGCGGAACGAATCTTGATGGTATAGGCTGTACCGCTCACTTTTTGGCCTCCCAGGCAAAACTCATAATACCGGCGCTATGGGAGTCCCATTGAAAAGGACTTTTTGAAAGGTAGTTACGGCCAAAAAGGTGTGCGGTACAGCTATACCTGCAAGACTTGTAATACCAGCTGTAGTGAAAAAGCAGCGTTATAAGGCTTTTTCACTCATAACGCAAAACTCGTAATCTAGCCGATAGAGTTTTCATAGGTAAATAAAAAAAGGCTCTATTTGTGTTCAAATGGAGTGATAGCAAAAATGCTAAAAATTCTCCAGTACGTTGGGCAAGTTTTTCTCTGAAATGCCCGGTAGTGAAGGGGTTAATTAGCATTTTTACAATATTTATGTATTCAAAATGTTGCAGCTAAAGTTGTTCAATTTGAGAGTGAATTTATCTGTGTTGTCATTTCCTTTTATAAGCTGTAGTATACTATAGTATTGTTCCTTCTTCCTACGCTCCCTAACTAGCTGTAGTACATGTATAGTGCCATCTACAGGCTGTAACAAGACTGCAGAGAAGGAAACAGATTTCTCTTACATTAGCATAAATACAGTATAGGGACACAAAAAAATGAAACAGAATCTACCTTCTCAGCACTAGGTGCTAGCGACACACTTGCAACATTATCCTATTGGCTGTGCTTCCTATCCCTCATGGACACACGGACCAATCAGATAATGCCAAAATGGCTGAGGGCAGATAAGCTCCAGTGCGCTCTGTTCTCATCAGAGCTTCGGACGTCACAACTGCCTCTGGGTACCTAACCATGGGTCCCATCCCCCCACAACGTGCTTTTACCCACATTCTGTCCGAGAACCTTCAAAAGCACAGTAATGAGAATGGGATCCATGATTAGGTTCCCAGAGGTGGTTGCGGCACCCGAGGCTCTGATTAGAACAGAGCGCTCTGGAACGTATCTGCCCTCGGCCATTATTGCATTATCTGAGTGGTCTGTGTGTCCGTGAGGGACAGGAAGCAGAACCAATCGGGTAATGTTGCAAGTGTTTCTCAGCCCTGATAGATATGGTCTGTAGCTGATTACATTTTCTGCAGAGCCGTGGTTACCTTGGCAACAGACTAGTCTCTGTAGTGAGGGCATCTGAAATTTAGATTACTTACACTGCTCCATTATAAGTTCTCTTAGCTGCCTAAACTAACTTTACTTAACAAGTTGCCTTATTTATGCTAAAGTAAGACAGAAAACGGCTGCCTTCTATTGTGTACATAATATACTGTGCACAGCTAGTACTGCCACAGCCAATGGTTCTTGGCTCTATACACATACTAGAGTTGGTTAGGAAGTGTAGGAAAATAGTGAGCTGTGTGTGTTCATTACAGGAAACTGCAACCTAAAGAAGTTCACTCTTAATTTTAATACCTTTAACTGCAAAAAATGATTGTATATATATATATATGCCACTCTAAAAAGGGACTCATATGAAAAATACATATGGTATGGATGTTTAAAGAAATGTTTTGAATAAGGTTCCATTATCAGAACCCTGATATATGTATTTTTCATGTGTCCCTTTTTAAAGTGGCAATATGGTATATATATATATATATACAGTATATATATATATTAAAAAATACATTATTTTCTGACTACAGTGTCCCTTTAATTACGCATAGAAAAAAAATACAATACATTTTCATTATTTCTTTTGCCCCCTTTTACTGTAATTTTAACCTCAAAAATGTGTTTTGCATTTCTGAGAACAGGAAATACAGACTGCAGACTTCACAAGCCTATAGCTCTGCTTCATATCTGTACCTATCTGGTCTTAGCAAAAGTGATAAGATAGATACTGCAAAAAAACAAACAAAAAGAAAACAAGCCTTTTCTTCTCCAGTAACAAGTCTTGACTAGCACTTACAAGCAAAGGCAATTGGTGGACGAAGTTTGGCAATTGAAAAACATTTTCAGCAAACTAGGGGTTAATGTACTTAGAAAGTCTTCATTTTTGACTTGTGTGTTAATTTATTACAATATTACATAAAAAGTGTTGCAATTACAAGGTGTTTTATGTCTTTAATGGAACACAGTATCTCTTAAAATAGAGACCTTGGGGTAGATTTATTAAAGCTTTAACTGATAATACGCAGGAATCCCGCGTCAAATTCAATACAAGATTGATCTGCCGTACTTAACAAAGCGTCAAGATCGTCAAATGTTGAAACGTGTGACGTAATACACGCTCCCACGATCTCAATCCGACGCAGATTAATGCTTGCGTCATTCCAGATGTTTGGAATTCACATTCGACTCTATTTGACCCTCTTCCCAATTTAGGAAACGAATAAGAACAAGCGCCAAGCGTTTCGGCCCATAATAGGCCTTTATCAAGACTGTCTTGATAAAGGCCTATTACGGGCTGAAACGCGTAGACCGACTGGTAAGCCTTATTCTTTTATCTTGCAGATTTTATTACGTTATTGCGCTATGTTTGTCTATTTATTTCTTTTAGGTTGAGGATGCATCATTCATTCATTGTAGCTTTTTAAGCATTTACTTCGTTTGAGCAGCATCTTTCTCTATACAAGTCTCAACACCAGCTCCAACATTTTATTGAATTACAAGTCACCTTGTCTTCAAGTTCTTTCACTTATTCTCCCATCATTTGCGTTTGTGATTGACTATTTGAACACATATTTTTCACATTTTTAACACCAGTACTTTTTTCCACACTAGTATTCGATTACTTTCACTGGAGTTTTTTACTGAGTTTTTTCTTCACCAAGGATTTTTTACCACTAGGTTCCACTAAGGATTATTTTTCACTTGGAAAGATTTTTTCACTTGGATAAGTTTTTTTATATATATTTTTTATATTTTTTATTATTTTGGAAGTTTTTTTCACTGAGGAGTAACTTTCTCTGGACACTTTTTCACTACAGGATTATGACTTTACTAGTTTACTTTTAGGACTTGTGAGTATTTGGCTTGCTTGTTGTAAATAAAGAGTGCTTATATCATACAATATTGCACTATTGGAGTCCTTCTTTCTTTCACAGACTGCGCTGTTTCTCTGGGAGGAAAGTGTTTTACTTTTAGGACTGATTGTTTGGGACTTAAATCTGTGGGAACAAACTATCCCACAGAGAGCTCTGATTTCATTTTCTCTTTTTTTTTCTGCCAGTACTGTCTATTGTATTTATTACATATCTTGTTTTTAATTATCTTATATGTTTTATTCTGTATTTAAGCATGGATCCATGACTTTTAACCTTGTCATAATAAAGTGATATTTTAACACTGTTATATTGAAGCTTAATAACCAAATTTTGTCTTATCCCTTGCCTCCGTTGAGTAGGCGCCTGGGGTCCAATCTATATTGCCTCTTCCCAATTTATCAAACATTCAACAGGTAAGCTTGCGTCAATTCCGATGCAGCGTACCTATTGTTCAAACCGCCACCCTTGAGGCCGCAAATGCAATAGAAATCAATGGGAGTTTGAAAACACAGGAAGGTTATGTTCGATACTGCAAGACGATGAAGCATATTAGATAATAAAAGTAAATTAAAAACTGTATTAAAATTGTATACCCTTTCTAAATCAAACACTATTATTGCTCCAAATTTGGTGCACTAGTAGATATAGGGATAAAAATTAAATAAATACATTACTACTTATGGATTATGTTACATCTTTGTTTCTCATTACAAAGCAAGGGGACAATATTATTGCTCCAAATTTGGTGTGAAATATTGCTCCAAACTTGGTGTACTTGGAGCTATTGAGATAAAAATGAAATAATACATAACATAATATAGCTAACTTCCTTTTTTTTTTGTAATAAATCTATTTGCACCATGTTTAAAGGGACACTGAACCCAAATTTTTTCTTTTTGTGATTCAGATAGAGCATGCAGTTTTAAACAACTTTCTAATTTACTCCTATTATCAATTTTTCTTTGTTCTCTTGCTTTCTTTATTTGAAAAAGAAAGCATCTAAGCTATTTTTTGGTTCAGCACCATGGAAAACACTTGTTTATTGGTAGGTGAATTTACCCACCAATCAGCAAGAACACATTGTGTTCACCAAAAATGGGCCGGCATTCAAAACTTACATTTTTGCATTTCAAATAAAGATACAAAGAGAATGAAAATAATTTGATAATAGGAGTAAATTAGAAAGTTGCTTAAAACTGCATGCTCTGCTAGATTGCATGCTCTGGCTTGATGCCCTGAGGTTCCGGTGGAGGAGGAGCTTGACAGCTGCTGCTGAGCTCGCAGCTCCAGTCCTGCACACATTGGCGGTGAAACTCTCGCGCCTTGCCCCAAGCCCTGGGGCTGTTTTTCTCGGATAAGCTAAGGAAATCTGCTCTGGAACCCCTTACCAGTGGACAGTCATCCCACTGGTGTAAGCTAATTGCTAGCTACCTGAACCCACTTTTCGTCTTACTAATTGACCTATCTGGTCTAAAACAGACTCATAAAGCACTATGATGTCTGATGAATCACCATGTTTGCTGTATAAATAAAACCAAATTCACAATTGTATGCAATAGGATACGACAAAATCGTAGTAATGATTCTCCAGCGATTTCATTGATTTATTATTTTATAATAGAATAACAAGGGGTCACCCTGGTGTTAAGAACTCCGTGAATATGAAAATTTGTATTGTAATCCAACTGTCTATGGTCTTATCTAATGTTGACATCAACCATTCCCCTTATGTTAGAACAACTAAGATTGTATAGAATCAAGTGGATGTTAGGAATTAGGGGGAACTCCCAAGGTTCCCATTTGTGGTGTTTTTATGTCGTTTCAGATGTCACTATAATGATTATCCAATTGTATGATTATTCAATTTTATGTTTAAGTCCAAGTATACCAGTGCAAATATGTTTATCCTGGTACTTATGAGCCTAAAATCTAATCCCATCATTTTTAAATTTTAGTATTTTTACACTTTTTTATATATTTCTAAATATATTTTTTAAATTACTCAATAGTCTCCCTTAGCCGGCAAATTCAGAATTAGGAAATAGGAATGGATTATCAAAAATGCCCACTTATTACCCTATTTGCCCACTACAAAGATGGTTTAGCGTCCGCCGGAAATATAAGAAACCGGAAATTCACCGGGACAACCGGAAGTGACGCTACCGGAAGTATGGGGCATAGCGGATATCCGGTTTAATAGAGTAACCACGAGGACACCTTTTTTGGCGGTAGAACTTTTCCCGCCGGCAGCAATATTTGGCGCAATTTTGACCAAGCCACTCCCCCTTATCAGCTATAAAAGTCTAGTTTATCTCAGCCTCACATTATCTTGAAAAAGGCCCCGCTGCAGGGCCGAAACGCGTAGAGGTTTGTGAGGCTACACCAGTACCAGGAATCTTGGCTTTGGGGGTAAGTTTGATACCATTTGAACTTCACCCTAGAGACCCTTTATGTGAGGTATTCTTTCTGTTTTTTTACAGATTCATCCAGCAAGTATTAGGACTTTGGACCAGGATACAATCCAAAGTTAATTTGTTTTTTCCTTCCTCCAGTGCCACACCAGTGTGGACCAACAATATTGGACTTTAAACTGGACAATATTTTAGGATTTTTATCATTGGCCATTTGCTTTTTAGATATGTTTTTTATGTTTTTATGTGTTATTATTGCAAAGATATATTGATTGGATTTGTCAATTGTTAGCAAACCATTGGAGTCAGACATTATTGTTTATTAGGAGTCAAGCACAGAAGCACCTTTTTTGCACAACATTGATCACTTTTTTGCACATTTTGGTCGTTATTTTTTCATATATAACCTTGTTATCTAATTCACATTTTTGACAAACCGGTTTTGTCCCATTTTACTTTTTTCAGAGTCTCTGATTTTTTCAATGTGATTTTTTAAAAATTAACACTATTTTTACACGTTTTATATCGCCACTTTTTACATATTAGATCACCGTTTTTTAGTATTCAGACATATCAAATTGTTTGTATTTTAAATATTCTGAAACACAGATCGTTACTGTCTCCTGTTCACGCACATATACATATATGGTGTGATTTTATATTGACACATACAGTGCATAATAGCATTGACCAGTCGTTGAGTCTGGTTGTTGTGAAGGTCTACAGTTTGGTATAAAAACCTTGTTGTAATAGAGGATACAAATCCTGCCATATATGTTTGCTTATTTTTGCTTATTTTTTGCATGTGATTGATTCTTTAACAAGAAACTGATGTAACTTAGTAGTACCTTTTGTATTAGGCTATATGTTTTTATGAGGTTTTAATTTTACATTTTTGCTTTATGTTGAATATTATAATAAATAATCAATTTTAGCACGTAACCGACCTTGAGTGTGATCCCTGATTGTACCTAAGCCATAGGCGCTCCTATTTATCTTTCTTAGTTATCTTCACCAGACCAGGGGGTCTTCCTAATAGTGTAGCCGGTACAAGTCATAGGCGCTGTTTGCCCTCCAACTATTTCTCTAAAACAGACTCATCCCACATTAACTGTGCCCTCATCTCAGGATATTCCATCCATCTCCTTTGTGGAGCCCGGTATATGAGCCTAAGCCTGGAATTGTTTGCCCCCCCCCGCGCCCGTAGCCCCCGCCAGGATAGCCTTTCAGTTTCTCAACTGTACTGACCGCACTGCAAGGTCTTAACTTACCTGCTACTTTGTCCGGGACCTCTCTCTGGCAACTTGCTGCTTGGCATCTGTCCCCGCCCCCTCCCCCACCGGTGCTGCGTGGGAGGGAGCCGGGCTCTGGTCTTGGACTGGAGACCGAATGCTGGGGCTGCTCTCCTTTCTGTTGCCGGTGCTTGTCGCAGCCCTTTCTTTTTCCCTCATATGACGCTGTGTGAGAGGCGTCGATCTCAAACTTCGCTTGGGCTGTGAAGCAGGAGGGGCTGGAGGTAATCTACTCTGCAGGGATCCAGACGTCGAGGAGGATTGGCGGGTGGCCGGGCAGCGTGAGAGGGGGTGAGTTCTTTTTTGCTGATCTCTTCCTGTACTGTCTGGCAAATATCAAACTAAGGAATTGGGAAGAACTGTGAAAATTACAAAGGGCTAAGCGTGGCTGGGTTGGAGGCCTACTGACTGGGATTTATGATGATAGCAAGTGCACATTACTCCTTATTACCTAAAGAAGTTAATAAATATCATCCTACCCTTTATTTGCTTTCCACAAACAAGAGATATGAACTATGAGATAATCTAAAGAGGAGAGAAGAACAACAACAGGACTTTTTGTTTAAATTGCTGTATAGATTCTAGCAACTTAATTGTCTCATTTAAAACATCTCTCTTCTTGATACTATTGCTACAAAAACGATACTTTTGGACAACTACA
Source organism: Bombina bombina (assembly GCF_027579735.1). Lineage (NCBI taxonomy): Eukaryota > Metazoa > Chordata > Amphibia > Anura > Bombinatoridae > Bombina > Bombina bombina. The sequence continues at coordinate 304,436,566 of NC_069501.1, read as the reverse complement.
CTGTATCCCTCTCATGTTAAACTTGGGTGGGGTATTGAGAGTATATTTATCTACCCGTCTATGCTAAAGGCACTTTTTGTTTTGTGTTTTTTCAAAAGCTATATTGCAGTAACTATTTTGCTACTAAGGCTATGCTCCTAAGACATAGGCCTAAGAGCATTAATTTCTAATTATCTTAATCTAGAAGACTTAGTTCTTCGCTGCCTTAGCTAGATCAACTTCTCCCCCCTCCTCCTTGTAAAATTCTATAATCTATTGTTCTCATTCCAGTTAATTTATCTTTTTGCTGGTAGGACAGGGAAGAGAGGGGAAGGAAAGGGAAAAGAGAGGAAGGGGAAGGAAGAGGGAAAGGGGAAATTTTTTTTTTTTTTTTTTTGCTATCATAAGCGACTGCCTATGTTAAGGAGTTTATAACTTATATCACTGTATCTTAGGCAACACCTAAACAGGTGGACTACTTAAAGGGTTTATAAATGTAATAGGATTTTATTAGACCACTTGACAAACTCTTGCAATAAGTCCTACCTGTTTACAGCTGACACTTTCTAATATTTATATTGACACAGTGGATGGTAGCCGCAGATTTTTTTTTTTTTTTTGTTATGCTAAGTAACTCTTGAATAATTTGACAACCCCTAAAAGTTAAATCACATACTAAAGTTGTCTTAGTATATCCAACTTTTGCTTTATCTGAAAAACTAACATATGCATGTTTGCTCCAGTATAGTAATGCTGTGTCCTGAAATAAGAATACATAGGCTGTAAGCGAACTGGCACATAGAGTAACCAGTTAAATTTGTGTACTCAAGGTGGCAAACTAGCCAACCTGTTATTTTCCTATACGCAAGATCTTGTCCTGTCTACACAGATATATAGCTGCCAGAGCTGGGTTCAGACTCTGTCAAAAGGCGCTTTAAATTTCTTTTCCAAGAATTAGGCAAAATATCATATCTCTCTGCTCACTCCATTAGTTAACTGAACTCTGCAGGGTAAAGCTAAGATAAGGTTTATTTATTACAGTTTGGTGGCTAGGATTGGAGCAGGGAGATTAGTATTATAACTTGCAAAGAGCAAAGCTTATAACTGATTTATTTTAGGCCTGTCTATTCATCATTAGGTAGAATTTCACTAACGTATATTCATATACCCTGGTAAAAGACCTGCTGAACACCCTGTAAATAATACGTGCCAATCACAAGATAAGGAAGGTTGAATATATCCAACTCCACGAGAGGAATAGCAGGTTTTTTCTCTTAAAAACTGTGAAGGATTTAGATTCAACAGAAGCAGGGGTCATCTGGGATTTATTCCCCAGGTAAGTCTCCTTTAAGTTAAAACGACGTGGGCTCTCTGGCTGACGAGGGGACTCTCGTACACAGAAGCTATATTTATCACTTTATTAAATTGAACTTGCACTTCCTCTACCTTCACTTCTTCACCCACCTCACCTCCACTTCACCACCTTCTCTTCATCAAATTCACTGATTCCCCCTTCCCCTCCCCCTCACCCCCCCCCCCCCCCCCCTTTTTTTTTTTTTTTTTTTTTTTTTCCCTAACACGGCACAAGTGGATCACTACCCTAATTTTATTAGTGGCACATGGACAAATTCCTTCACAGTCACTCCCGGACTCCCCCGCCAGCCATGGCAGCGAAACCAAGAGAGAAAAGAAATAAAAATACTACGGAGACGGTCACTGAAGCACAGCCAACCCCTGTTAATACCTCAGACATGAATGAACCTTTTAATATGCAGGCATTAGTAACAAGTATTGCAGAAGCCTTAAATCCCAAATTTGATGCCCTTAGGGCAGAAATTAAACAAGAGATCACATTGTTGTCTCAAGAATTAAGGCATTTTACTAGCAGAATTAATGAAGTGGAACAAAGGGTATCTGATCTCGAGGACCTCACCATCACTCACAGTGCAAGTATAGAATCCACGGCAGCTACTATATCTAAAATGCAAGTAAAAATCGAGGATTTAGAAAACAGGGCCAGAAGAAACAATATTCGCATTATTGGTCTACCAGAGGGGAAACAACCCGAGAATCTAAATCTATTTATTACAGACACCTTAGTACAGCTACTTAAGATACCCCCCAGTAATTCTCAAATAGTGGTAGAAAGGGCCCACAGAATAGGGAAGCCGCAGGCTGATAATAGAGGCAACAATAGACCTAGGCCTGTAATAGCCAAACTGCTCAACTTTAATGATAAAATAACTCTTCTCCAATATTTTCGTAAGAACCAACCTATTATGTTTAAAGAGAGCAAGATCCTCTTATTCCAAGATTACTCAGCAGAAACATCCTCTAAGAGAAGAAACCTTGCTCCAATTTGTTCCAAATTTATCCAGCAGGGATATCAGGCTCTAATCAATTACCCTTGTAAACTTAAGGTTTTTGTCAAAGGAGAAGTCTACTGGTTTGAAAATGCACAAGATGCAGAAAGATTACTGAGCCAACTAAACTCCAGTGAGTAAATTAAGCAGGCACTTGGGACTTTATATCCCTGTCTGTTATATGTTCCTAAGCATGGGATGATAGGAAAATTGATTCAGTACATTAAAGGGAGGTTGTGTGGCGGATTTTTTAATTTTTTTTTTTTTTTTTTTTTTTTTTTTGTTTTGTTCTGTTTTGGTTTTTTTTTTTTTTGTTTTTTTTGTTTTGTTTCTTGTTTCTTTGTTTTGTTGCTGTCTGGTTGCTGTGGGGGCTCCCCCCCTCCCCACCAGTACTAATTTTACCTACCTACTAATTCAAAATTAATGGCAAATTTTAAGATAGTTTCGTGGAACGTAGGAGGTATTACTACTCCTATAAAGAGGAAATCAATTATCACTGAATTAAGAAAAATGAAGACAGATATAGCTTTCCTTCAGGAAACGCATCTTAACTTAGAGGAGGTATTAAAATTAAAAACATCATGGGTCAAGGAGGTAATTGCCTCATCAGGTCAGGGGAGGAAGAGAGGAGTAGCTATCCTAGTGGGAAAAAGGATAAATGCAGAAATACTGCACGTTGGGGTGGACCCGGAGGGGAGATCGGTGATTTTAAAAATAAAAATCAATAATCGTATGTTTACTATGTGCAATGTCTATGCACCTAATACCCTTGATCCAGACTTTTGGAACCAATTGCAGACTGGGATACTCTCTATATTGGAAGGTAATCTTATTCTCGCAGGAGATTTTAATATGGCTCCACAGTGTCCACTCGATAGGTTGAGACAATATACAAAACAAAAAAAGCAAAAAAAAGATAATTTGGAAACTAAACTACTCACTAGGCTTATGCAAAATCTGGGCATTAAGGATATTTGGAGGATGCAAAATCCTGATGTTAGAGAATATACCTGCCTATCCAAAGTTCACAAAACGTTATCAAGAATAGATTTGTTTTTGATAGACGAAAGATTGTGTACACTCGAGATTAAAGCAGATATACTCCCCATATGTTTATCCGATCACGGGCCGATCTCATTAGATCTCCATGACAAGCAGCCCAAGTTTAAACTGAATCGTTTTTTCTTCCCTATTTATTTAGCATCAGACATGAAATTCAAGAATTGGTTGAGAACCAAGTTCAACGACTATGACCTTTGTAATTCAGAATACAGAGACCGCCCTGCCATTTTTTGGGAGGCAGCTAAGGCGGTATTAAGAGGTGAAATCATAGCCTATATGGCTACACTTAATAAAAAAATGAAACAAAGAGAAAAGGAACTAACTAATGCAATAATTAATGCATATAACAGATTTTTGCTCAACCAAAATTCAGCCAATTGGGCTAAGTATATTAGAGCAAAAAGCAATAAGGATGATTTCTTGTTGTATAAAGAAACCCAGACTGAATTAAAATTGCATTCTAAATTATATAAATATGGCAATAAATCTGGGAAATTGTTAGCAAAGCTGGTCAAAAGCGAAAAAAAAACCTCGCTAATTGAAAAACTAGTTTTAGGGAAAAAGGAAATAATTAAACAAGAGGAAATAGCGAAAGAATTGGAAAAATATTATCAAGAAATATATTCTCCCAGACCATCTGACTCAGCTCAAGCAGAGGACTTTTGGAATAAAATAACAGCTCCCAGAATACCGGCTGAGATAGCTGAATCTCTTAATGCTCAAATTACAGAAGAAGAAGTTAAAAAAACTATCTCTGACCTTGCCCTAAATAAAACCTCCGGGCCAGATGGGCTACCTAATGAATTATATAAAATTTTATCTTCAGAAATAACAGTATATCTTTGTAACTTATATAACTCTATTTATATAAATGGAGGAGAGGTGACAAAATCTTTCTCATCCTCCTATACAACTTTAATACTCAAAAGTGGGAAGGACCCAACCCTAAGGGAGTCATATAGGCCAATTGCATTATTAAACTCTGATTATAAGATCTTTACATCAATACTTGCCCAAAGGTTACAGAAAATATTAGGTGATATCATTCATAAAGATCAAGCGGGGTTCCTAAATTCCCGAAACTCTGCAGCTAAAATCAGAGAGGTTCTGGTAACATCAGAATACTTCTTCCATGAGGGAGAGGAGGAGGGGAAGGGGGGAAGGCCTTCACCAGATTTAGCGATTATTTCAGTTGATGCCGAGAAGGCCTTTGATTCTGTTCAATATGACCATCTTTTTACCTCTTTAGGAAAGTTCGGGTTCACAGGTAGTTTTCTTGACTTTATCAAAAATTTATATAATCAGCCTCATACAAGGCTAATTGTAAATAATCTACTTTCCTCTCAAATTGTATTAGGTAGGGGAACTCGCCAGGGATGCCCCCTCTCCCCCCTTCTCTTTAACCTTTGTATTGAATCTTTGGCAATTGCAATTAGGCAACAAACTGAAGGCATTAAAATAGGGAACTATGAGATAAAGCTAGCTTTATATGCAGACGATATTCTCATATATTTATCAAATTGTAAAACTAACCTTCCTAAACTATTACAAATTATTGGCCAGTTTGGCTCCTTTTCGGGTTACAAAGTGAACACTACAAAGTCAGAACTTTTTTGGCTTAGGAAAAACAATTCTTCCCCTAGTAACATTCCCTTCCGATTAGTCAAAGATTCGTTTAAATATCTGGGTATCAACATTCCGAGTGACCCTAAAGATTTATATAAGCTTAATATCCTACCAGTTATATCAATATTTAGGGAAAAGCTTAGAAACTGGGAGAGTCTGCCACTGTCTATCTCTGGACGGATAGCATTATTCAAGATGGTTCTCCTCCCCAAATTACTTTACATTTTACAGAACACAGCAATAATGCTCCTAGAAAGAGACATACGACTAATAAACAGTCTGCTTAGAAAGTTTATCTGGCAAAAAACTAGACCTAGGATTTCACTAAATAAATTAACATCTTCAAAAATCTATGGAGGCTTTGCACTGCCAGACTTAAGGCTGTACAATCTGGCCTTTCTGGCACGAATTGCAGCCGATTGGATTTTTTTTAAAGACTACGTATTGAATAACAAACTCGAAGAAAGAATCTGTTACCCATATCTACCTACAGCCTTGTTACACTGTGAACCCAAAGAATGGCCAACTAACATTAGAGCACTTAAAATGTTTCTTAACCCTCTGAAGGCCTGGAGGAGAATTGGAAAGATCCTAGATATAAATTGTCAGATATCACAACATTTACCCTTAATAGGTAACCCTAAATTTCAGGCAGGTCTGGACTCACCTGTGTTCAAAAATTGGTATACATTAGGACTGGATAGATTGATATATTTTGTGGATCTCGAGAGAAAATGTATTAAAACATTTGATGAACTTAAGAATATTTTTAATCTCTCAAATAAGGAATTTTTTGCGTATCTACAAACAAGGCACTATATTACAGATATGATGCGGACAGCAAAGTGGCGATGGGATCTAGGCAGTCTAGAGGGGTGGCTTATTTTGGCAAAGAATGGGCTGATGTCAATCACCCCATGCTATCATATATTGGGAGATGATAAAGGGAAATATCTCCTTGGAAAATTAGCTCAGGACTGGAACCTAGTTCTGGGGCAAGATCATATTGATACCCAACTGATAAAAACTTCTATTTGCAGAGTATCCCAGGCTACAATTTCAGCCACATGGAGGGAGGCTCATTTAAAACTTATTCATAGATATTATTATACCCCGGAAAAAGCATTTAAGCTTAAGAATCTAAATTTTGATAAATGTCCCAAATGCTCTATGATGGCTGCAGACTTGAAACACATGATCTGGGACTGTCCTCTGATCAGACAGTGCTGGTTCAAAATGGAATTTTGGGCGAAGACGTCACTTAAAATTTCCCCTCTGGACTTCTCACCAACCCAGATTATATTTTGTTTGAATAACCAAGAAGAACATCTGCCTAACGGAAGGTTAATTGTTTCAATTATCTTAGCAGTTAGATATTTAATTTTTAAGAAGTGGAAGTCAAGAAGTTTACCAACAGTTTCGGAGATTAAGAACTTTCTTAAGAAACAATGCATTTTAGAGCAGCGAGATACCAACGTAGATGAGGAATCAGATATTAAGTCCTTCTTTAAAAAGTGGGCACCATTCATTAAATCACTTACAAGGCCAGAAATTGATCAAATAATATTTCCCTTCCAAAATTCATAATTGGTACTTCTAGGAATATGGTAAAGTAAGATGCAATTTATCGTTCGCTGGTGGGGCGTGGGGGTTTCCCCCCCCCCTTTTTTTTTTTTTTTCTTTCTTTCTTCTTCTGTTTGGTGTGTTGTCGTTGCTTTTTGTTCCGAATTGTATATACATATGCTGTAAGGGGAAGGAGAAGAGGGAAGGAAGTTGGCTGGTTTATTTCCTGATTGTGTCTTGTTGTTTGTTTTGACCTTGTACAGGAAAGTTGGGGAAGGGGGGGGAAAATGGGAAAAAAGTATATTCAACAGAAAAGGATAAGATTAAGGAATGACAAATTGCAATCCAATTAAATTAATATAGGCAGAAAGAGTCTATAAAAATACCAGGAGAATTGTTTTTTCTGCCTTTTTTTTGTGTTTATTGGTATAATGGACTGCGAACTGCCTATGGATGTTAAGCCTTTAAGATGTTGGTTTATTCTTTTTTTTTCTTTTCTTTCTTTTTTTGAAATTATATGGAAAATGTATAATCTGTTGGAATATAATAAAAATGATTTAAAAAAAAAAAACTGCATGCTCTATCTGAATAACGATAGAAAAAAATTGCGTTCAGTGTCCCTTTAAGGCATATAATACAAGTCCCACTCTCCACTTCGCACCAAATTTGACGCAACACTTTTTGTACCAAATTTGACGCAATACTCCTAAACAACCCACAAGCTAGTGAAAGTTTCCACCACTTTTGATTGGGAAATGCATAATCACATGATTTATGACATCAGCCAATCTGATTTAAATATACATTTTATACTATCACTAACTAATCAAATTGCTCGATACTTGTGTCATTGATCACTCATCAGAACTTGTAAGTGCCATTTGTTACATTGTGTATTATACTTTGAAAGTATGTATATGTAAAATTAGTATTAAAGTTAAACATGAGGTCAATTTGCACATTACAGTTTATACTTTCAAATTACTAGGATTGCACAGACATAAAATATTACATTCGTGTTACAAAGGTAAGAAAAGTCTGAACTGTCATATCACACCCCACAGGAACATTGGGGTTAAAACTTAACGCCTCATTTTTACATCGTTTTTTATCGTATCTGATTAATTACCCAGAACTGGGAAAACAAACTTTTGTAACAGTCTTGAATATACTAATAGCATCATTTAAGACTCTCTCATTGCTCAAGATTCTAGAGGAAATTTGCTAGGGGGGAGCTCTGGGCTCGATTTACATCTAAAAGAGTTGCTCTATGTGAATGTCCTTATCTTTGCACTAGGATTAAGGAGAGGGAAGGGGGAAAATCAAGGATAGAGAGGGGAGGAGCAGGAAAGGGGATATAAAAGAAGGGGGGGGTGTCAGTGAGAACAAGGCAGCTCTGCGAAGTTTGGGCCACATTTAGCCTAAATTCTGCCATTGGACATGAGGGCCTCCCAAGGTTCCCAAATAAGGAAAAAGTTGTTAACCTGTCTTCTATCTCTGAAGACATAGTTTTCCATGGATTTTATGTAATTCATAAATTCTACTACTCCCTGCCATTTAGGGGGCTGATCTTTTTTCCAATTTCTCGCTATCAATAATTTAGTGGAAGTGAGAATGTACAGCAGCAGATATTGCTTAGGTACGGGGAGTTTCTCCATCCCCAGATGGAGAATTGCTAGGGCTGGGTTTGACACCTCCGGGAGGTCTAGATCAATGCAGACTGCCCTGACCCTAGACCAATATTTATTCAATTTCGGGCAAGACCACCATATGTGGAGGGGGGTTCCCAGCTCCCCACACCCCCTCCAGCACATGGGAGAATATTCGGGGAAGAGCTTCTGTAGTTTTGTGGGTACTAAATACCATCTGGTTATGAGCTTAAAGTACAGTTCATACAACGTAACACAGTGGTTTGCCACCTTGGTCTGCCTGATAGCTTTGGTCCAGTCCTCAGGTGTATCTGTCTATTGCATTTCTTTTTCCCATGCCTCCATATGCACTGTTTTAAGAGGGATCATGTCTTCCAGCAGGCATTTTTAATGTGTTGAGAGCAGTTTGTAAAGTTGGAGATTAGTCGCCCATCTCATCTCCCGGGAGTAGGGTTGCATAGACTGTCGCCCAAGAAACCCCAAGATTTCATCAAAGATCTCAACCTATGAAGGTCAAACTTAAATTTGGGGGCCAATGTCGGAAGGATGAGCATGTCCGAGTGTGGTCATAGTTTGTTGTCTGAATAGAAGTCTTTTAAACAGGATATTTCTGTCTGTGTCCAACTATTAATATGTGTATTGGGAAGTCCATGCAGCAGCCCATTTATAGAGTGCATGGGGGAGGGGTGGGGAGCTATTAACTTATTATGACGTAGTGGGAACCAGGTTAGTTGACATCCCTTTACTATAACATTTGCTATGTGTATTTTGTTCTGTTGATGTGGGGGGAGCCAGAGAAGATCTGCTAGATCAACATAGGCAGGTAGAGAGGCTTGCTCCAATTTCTTCCATCTGGTGGATGGAAGATTAAGTCCCCATGCAGAGGCATGAGATATCATTGCAGCCTCATGATAAAGTTTCACATTAGGGAGCACTATTCCTCCCCTCTCTATTGGAGATTGAAGTATATGTGCCGATACCCGAGGTCTTTTATTATTCCAGGTGTAAGAGTTAAATAATGCCTGAAATTTGCGAAGTAGAGTCCCTGGAACAGGAATGGGTATGCACCTAAACAGATACGTAAGTTTGGGAAGAATCATCATCTTGAGAACGGCTACTCTTCCCTTCCACGATATCTCATCATACGTTTGGAGTTGAGTAATGTTCCCGCCTCTTTCAGAGGCACGCCATAGTTTTCATTTATGGTTATAGATTTTATATAGGAAAGATAAGTCCCTAAGTGTCTCACCCCCTCAAAGACCATTTAAATGAGTATATATTTTGGATATCTTTCTGCTATTAATGGAATATGCCTCAGTATTCCCCATATTGACCTTATAGTAGGAGATTTCTCCAAAGAGTTTCAATAGAGACATTAGTGGTGGAAGCGATGTTAAGGGTTCTGTAAGAAAAACGGTGAGATCATCGGCGAACAGTGCTAGTTTCTGTTCTGTGTCATGTAATTGGATATCCTTATCTAGCCTAATTGCCATCTCCAGCGGCTCAATCACTAGGGCAAACAGGAGTGGGGAGAGAGAACAACCTTGCCTTGTACCATTTTATATTGGAATTTTAGGGGAGCAGAATGCCACACCCCTAACTACTGCTGAGGGGGTCGTATATAAATCTTCAGTCGGTTTACGAAAAAAAATACGGCACTCCAAACGCTGTAAGAGTCTGGAACAGGTATTCCCACCTCACCCTGTCAAATGCTTTTTCTGCATCGAGTGACAGGGTGACTAAGGAAAGATTCATATCTGCCACCTCTGTAAAGATGTTCAATAAACGGGTATTGTCAGACCCCTTTCGACCCAAAACAAACCCCACTTGGTCCAGGTGAATTATCGTCGGCAGGTGTTTTCCTAATCTAGCTGCTAATAATTTTGCATACATTTTGACATTGACATTTATGAGAGAGGTGGGTCGGTAGCTGGAGCAGAGTGATGGGTCTTTCCCTTCTTTGGGTATAGTGATTATGTTTTCCTCCAGGAACTCCGGTATGAAGTGACCTCTAGCCGCCACACCAGTGAAGAATTTAAGTAAGAGTGAGGAAAGGGTTGATACTAAGCTTTGATTAAAAAATACTGTAAAACCGTCCGGTTCCGGTGCCTTTTGGGGTTCTAGGACTGTTATCGCTGTCTTAATTTCATCTAAGGTAAATGGGCCTTTCAGCTTGTCTATAGCTTTGGTGGACAGGGTGGGTAGATTAAGTCCCTCCAAAAAAACTCTGCACACTGCTACAATTAGTTTGTGGGGTCCCTTCTGAGTCTCCCAGGCTGTATAAGGAGTTATAGTAGTCTGCGAACGCCTGTCTGACCTCTTTTGGTGAATGGATATTACCTCTAGTTGTTTTAATTATCGCAATTCGCTTTTGCTGCTTGCGCTTACGAAGTTTGGTTGCAAGCAATCTGTCTGCTCTGTTACCCTTGTAATAGTACACTTGCTTAAGCCTATGGAGAGTCTCCTGCATCCTGCCAGGTTTCTTGCCTAGTGATTTCCTCTCTAATGTGTCCTATCTGTTGGGCAATCGTAGATATAGGCTCAGTCTTGTTAGCTATTTCAAGTGTACGTAGATCTCTGTAGAGTTTCGCAAGTGAGTATCTTACTTTATTGCCTGATTGTACTGTTTTTTCTAATAAAATACCCTCTAAGGTAGGCTTTAAGGGTGGCCTATATCATGTCTAAGCTAGTGGCTCCTATGTCGTTGTGTTCTATAAATTCTTGGATAGTCTCACTCAGTTCAGGGATCTCAGTTTCTGCTAGGCATTGTTCTGGTAGTCTCCAGGAGGGTCGGGTGTCGGACAGTTGTAGCAGGGCAAGGTCAGAACAGACCATATCATGATCAGACCAGGGGCAGACCTTAATTTGAGAGTTACGAAAGCTGTTTAGAGTCCATGAATCGCATAGTAAATAGTCAATTCGTGAGTAGGAGTTATGAGATTTTGAGTATTGTGTAAAATCTCTCTCTGAAGGAAACAGGCATCTCCAGATATCGTATAGGTTATCCTGATACATCAGTTTGCGGAAGGCATTAGATGTCGAGGATAGGTTTCTGTCAGTGTGGAGAGTTAAAGCATATTTTTTGTCAATTGTGGGGTCCCACACTAAGTTAAAGTCCCCTCCAATTAACAAATGTCCCCTTTTAAGTTGGGCAATGCATCCAAAGAGTTTTTGTAGGAAGGGTAGTTGCCGGGTGTTAGGAGTATAGACTGAAACTAAGGTAAACAAAACGTCATTCAAAGTGCAGACAACTATAACAAAGTGACCCTCTGTGTTTTGGTCAATATATTCCAGAGTGTTTTTTATCTCTCTACTAACCAGAAGGGCAACCCCTCTCTTTTTTTCCTCAACATTTGAGGCTACCTTGCAGACTGGGTAATATTCAGAATTCTGGAAGAACCGGGGACCCCCCGTCCAATGTGTTTCCTGTAGGAAGATCAATTGTATCTTATGAGTGAGGAGATAGCGTGATAGAAGGCTACGTTTAATAGGATAATTTAGTCCTTGAGTGTTTAGGGTGGCAACTTACTTACTTTTGTTGTAAATGATGTGGGGGGGGGAGGAGTAGAGGAGAGGGGGGGAGAGAAAGAGGAAAAAGGGGAAGGAAGGTACTAGGGACTCAGTGAGGGCTACGTGGAAGCAGCCTAGTTTGTGTGCTATATTTGTGCAAAGGGCAGTTGTTCTAAATGTCCCTATAAGAGGAGATCTTAGGAGTCTTAAGGTGTGAATAAAAGTGAATAATTTACACTTTCTCAATGAGTGGTCTCTCAAGGTTTTACCTAGGAGAACACAACTAAATATGTGTTGAAGGAGGTAGATACATATGGCTCTCTCCCCCCCCCCCCCTTCAGTCATATGAATAAGAGATATGGCATACTAAGTAATATAAAGCAAAAGGTAAGGTGCCTCTAACTGGCTCTGTGCTTGTAGTATTGCCTGAGCCGGTATCAATTAAATTTCAGCTTACTCGCAACAAGTTATATCAGGCTAGGTGGAGAAACATTTTCAGGAGTCAGAGAATGCACCCAAAACATGTATTTAACTTTAAACAAATAAAGAACATCTTTTAAGAAACCATTTAAAGTTTAACAAGTCAATCAGACAGGAACAATGGTAAGCAGTATGGAAATGCACATTAGATTGCTAGATTGGTATCTCCCCCGTCCACATCCCATTATGCTTGGCAGCTGGTTATGGATCTCAGGTTTTACTGATGTCCAAGCTTCCCTCTCACAGGTCTTGGAGCATGTAGAGAGGAGACCCAATCCGCTCAACATATATCTGTGTCTATCTAGCAAGGTGTAAAAACATTGTATTAATATTACATACATTTTCATGCAACTGTGCACATAACAATCCCCATAGGGATAAAAACTTGGCTAGGATGTCCTCACACGTCAGTACCCCACTGGAATGCAACTATTGTTGCCTGTTAACACTCCCTCAGCCCTACTGAGCTCTTTGTTAGTGCTAGCTGAGTGTAATCTGTTCAAAACTTACCAATGAAGTACGTACGTGTGGGTGTTTTTTTTACTGTAGCAATCAATTTTGAATACTAATCAGACATCTTACAATTCAGAAAGTTCTCACCCATCTTCATCTGTAAGAGAGGAGTCCGTATGTGCTTACTAAAGGTTAAGTCCCTGTCATTTATGAGGAAACAAAATCAAATACTGTAAGGGTCACTATCTTTTCTGAGAAGGGTTTGGCCCACCATCAGATCTTGTTTGCGCTCAATCGCATCTGTGCGCTCCCCAATTGTGGCTATATCTCTTTTTAAGTCTGCATGTGATCTGTCAAATTTTTTAGACAGAGACTCATGGTGAGAAGCCAGCAGCGACTTGATAGAGTCCACCATGTTGTTGGAGAGATTATCAGTTTGTAAAAGATGGCAAGAGTTTTGTGATAGTGCAGCATTGATCTGCATATCTGAGAGACTTCCAGTATCTGAGCCCTCCTCATCAGAGCCTACCTGGGCCGCTAGGGTTGATTTTTGAAAATTATCTACAACCGTACGTTTAGGGGTAGTGTGGGTTTTTTGTTTCCTCTTGTATGCGTGAGACATGTTTACCCAGTCTGGTGGATAGTGGTGTATAGGTATCTTTGATTCGAGTATGCTGGTATTTGCTGCGAGACTGGCAGGGTTTAGGCCTCTAGATAGTAGTTACATAGTGGTGGAGATCATAGCCTCAGGATGAATGGTGTTGGTCCTGGTGATAACAAGGCATGTCGTCTTGTAAAAAATGTACCCATCAACAGAGTGTAAAAACTTTCTGAATGTAATTTAACACTTTGTTGGCTGCATTGTATTTCAAACTCTACTACCGCATTATTTGGAGGAACTTACCACTTTCATTTTGTTAGCAAAAGTGCATTGTTTTGCATTATCTTATTTTATCACCTCTACTGGGTCAAACAGGGGACAGTTGTGTGTCAGAATTAGATAAATAATAAAATGATATTGCATAGCTTTTAATAACATTTAGAAGTGTGTTTTGGAAAGGAATTCAGCAATACAACCAAATACTGCTTCAAATATTTATTACCTCAAGTTTTGAGACAGATGGAGAAATAGCACTCTAAAATATTTTTATATGAACGAAGTGCCATCATATGTGTAAGATACAGCCTTTCCTACAGAAACTAGAAACATTTGGAGAAAAAAAAATCAGAATATGTGTATCAGTCTAATAATTTAGTAACTTCTAATTTTATTCAGCCTTATAATGTGTTATTGACAAGGTTGTTGTTGAAAACTGTCTGCCATTCCCTCATCCCAGCTCTGACTTTTCTTTGTAAAGAAAATAAGTGCTGTTGAATGACAATTCATTAAAGGGAAAGTAAACTCAAGAGTTTTCTATTTTGCACATGAAAGAGCAGCAGACATGTTAACATATTTTTTGTGATGGTGAATGAAACCTTTTTAAAATTGCCCTATTTAATCTCTGTCTCTGCCTCACCTATATCGCCATTATTATTTATGTTTTTGTTTATTACATTTTTGGAATCATTATGTTATATATGTCATTTCATAGGGGTAGATTTATCATACCTCGGGCGGACATGATTTGCTATAGCGAATCATGTCCGCCCTGCATCGCTGAATGCCGACAGCGTGAACTGCTTGTGCAATGCCGCCCCCTGCAGATTCTAGAAGGCGGTGTCAATCAACCCGATCGTATGTGATCAGGCAGATTGCTGTCCGCCGCCTCAGAGGCGGCGGACGAGTTAAGGAGCAGCGCGCGGAAACAGGTGCGTTAGGCACCATTCAGGGCATGTTAAATCGGCGCCATAGTGTCTTCTATCATTTTCTTCTCCTTTTCTGTAGTGTTATTGTATAGAGAGTTTCCACCCACCCGCTCTATACGATGCTGTTAATGCACACACTCAACATACACAGATCTAAGTAAATAGAGAATCAGAACATGAGTGCTAATTCACTGTTTCCATCTACATCACTGGGAATTCCCTTTTGGTACCACCATACATGTGCACAATGTCTCCTTGGTGTCAGGAGAGCAGGTACATTCATTTTAATGTGCTGTGCAGCAACATTAAAGGACAGTCAACACCACAAATGTTTGTTGTTTTAAAAAAAAAGATAATCCCTTAATTACCCATTCCCCAGTTTTGCATAACCAACACAGCTTATAATAATACACATTTTACCTATGTAATTACCTTGTATCTAAGCCTCTGCAGACTGCCCCCTTACTTCAACTCTTTTGACAGACTTGCATTTTAGCCAATCAGTGCTCACTCCTCGGTAAATTCACGTGCATGAGCTCAATGTTATCTATATGAAACACATGAACTAACGCCCTCTAGTGGGGAAAAACTGTCAAAATGCATTTAGATTAGAGGCGGCCTTCAAGGTCTAAGAAATTAGCATATGAACCTCCTAGGTTTAGCTTTCAACTAAGAATACCAAGAGAATAAAGCAAAATTGGTGATAAAAGTAAATTGGAAAGTTGTTTAAAATTACATGCCCTATTTGAATCATGAAAGTTGTTTTTGGACTTGACTCAAAACTCTTGATAAAGGCTTTTGTAGCTGAAATGCGTAGAGGCAGACCCTGATTGGCAATCACCTGTTCTTTCATCTGAAACCCAGCTGGAAACCACGAGGGGTTTTAGGCATCCGGTATACGGCCCCACTTACAAGGGGAAAGGACAATGTACACAGGCTTCAGGTAAATGAATACTTTATTCAAAGGCATCACCTCTATGTACAAATAGAGCAACAAAGAAACCTTCCAAGTTGTCCCTCACAGATCGTAGTGTGATCACGCAACTCCAAGGAGCTGACACACTCGACACAGCAGGAGGGTAACGCTAATATATAGCGATCTTTAAGGTAAACTAGTAACCAATTTTGCACAACTGAACCAGGAGGTTTAATTTATCACAATCACGTTCACATCACGGTTTCACGAACTGTATTCCTGTGCACTAAATAATCAACATTCAACATTTTATATCACCATATATTGGTCAAACGCATTCTTTAACGCTAAATAGTGTGGCACATATGTTTGTTTGTTTTGTTTTGAGCTTATATGATTTTGCTAAAGCAGCAAAACAAGTGATATCACTTTAAATTATACTTGGGACTTTTAGAACGTATTATTTTTGCAACACTGTATACATCTTGAAACACCCATCCTGAAACACTCATAGTTTTTTTCTCAGAGGAACTTCAACTTATCTATAAAAAGTTTGTATTTTTGCAATGTTTTTTGTAGTTTTGCAATTTTGTAATTTTATTTTTACATTTTATTTTTATTTTTAAATAATTTTTTCTTGAGCATATACTATCCACCACTTGGTCCCGTGATTCTAATAATATCAATTTTTAGAATTTTACTGATCAGGCATTTTATGGTTCACTAGAACAATATTATTAGAACTGTATTATAGTTATATCCGGATATATCTGTACTTAATATTAGGTTTTAAATAATTTGATGAATGTTATAATAAATACTACATCATTTAACTATACTACCATTTGCTCTTGTTTATTGCTTATAATTAATCATATATGGATGTTATGTATTGAACATATGGATATAAACAGGTGTACAAACTAATATATACTTACAAGAATTTATATATCTATAGATTGAACATTTGGATATACTTTGATTCACTTATATCGCTTGACAATAAAAATTTGATTCACCTACTTTGACAAAAATAAATTGGGATTAATTAATTTGTTTATTCATACTAGATCCTTTATAGATAGTATCAGGTATATAGATATATATTGGTCATACCATAGTGGGTTCCCCAGTGGGTCCTTTAATTGCTTTCTAGCACTGCCCTTTTCTTGTACGTAGTAGTGAAATGCTTGTGCAATGCCACCCCCTGATCCCTGACAACCAATCGTCCTCTAGCAGGGGCTGTCAATCATCCCGATCAGATTGTCTATCCTTCCCACCTCACTGATTAGCAGGTCTAATCTTTGCCTCTCAGGAGGTGGGTGAAAAATTGAGGTGCTCCAGATTCTTCATTGAAAGGGGTCCTAAGACCAATTTAAAGGCCCATTATCCCCACAGAGAGCAACTACAGTAAGACAAAGGAGATATAAGAGTAAAGGGTAGTGACACAATTACTTTTGGTGTTGGAGTTAGTCACAAGTCTTCCACAGGTGTTTTCTTAATACTTTGTCTGTAACTGTGGAGCATACTTAGTATAATAAAGGAATTTTACTTTTTAAAGGGACAGGAAACCAAAAATGTTCTTTCGTGATTTGGATAGAACATACAATTTTAAACATCTTTCCAATTTACTTCTATTATCAAATTTGCTTTATTCTCTTGTTATCCTTTGCTAAAGGAACAGCATTGCACTACTGGAAGCTAGATAAACACAGTCATCTAGTTAGCCAATCACAATAGACAAATTATGCATGCACCAATCACCAGCTAGCTCCCACTACTGTAAGATATGTGCATATTCTTTTTCAGCAAGGGATACCAAGAGAATGAAGCACATTTGAATATAAAATTTAAAAGTGTCTTAAAATGACATGCTTTATATAAAGTATGCAAGTTTCTATTCCTTTAAGTACTTTTATTTCTTTTTTTTATGCCCAGGGGGCACGCTCCTACTCATTGCGCAGTATATTCTTTTATGACAGCCGATATGTAAGCGCGCTCTACTTTAATACAGGGGTTTGTTTCTGCACTCTCTCATTGTGCTTTTTTTCTCTCTCAGGGTGCTTCCGAATCGTTCTGCTAACTGGGAATAACACGCCTTTTCTAGTTATTGCTTTTTCTATGAGAGTGAAGAGTTTTTGTGCAGTACATTAGCTAATTCCTGTTACGTGCTATTTGCCCGCCTTTTCCTGTGAGCATGCTTCAGAGAAAGTAGTTAGATCGATCGGCTCTTTTTTCAACGTCTATTAGCAGTTAATTTGTTTCTTGTGCAAGTAAGGTTTTCATTAAATTTCTAAGCCTATATTTCTGTCATCTGGGCTGCTTGTAATTTTAAGCCTGTCAACTGCTCTGCTAAAATTCAACTTCAAGTTTTTATTCACTCAGAGGTTAATCAGTTTACACTCTTTGTTATCTCCTGTCATTCTAGGATTTTTGCTAAAGATCCTTGAATTATTGATTGTTCTGTATAAAATGTCAGAATTTATATTGTGGTGTATTCTTTGTATTTACATATAAGTGTCTGTCTGTATTATTTCTCCTATGGAGCACAATGGAACTGTCCCCACTTCTGTAAGTGTAATTCCATTAAAAGGTAGATCCATGGATTTTGCCATTCAGTTTACATGTGTGTTATGCTAACTTGTTACCTTATTCCCTGACACAGTTTTGTAATTCTTGTATGGATCTCCTGATGATGTCAATTCATTTTAATACTGCTCTTATCTCTAAAGGTGTCTGTCCTCCCTCTATCTGCTCTTTACAAGGGACTTCATCAGATTTTGCTCCAGGTTTTAAAATTCTTATGCACTCTACTGTTCCTGAAATATTGGCAGCTATGCCTCTTACAGGTAAGATCAAAAAGGTCTAAGTCTGACAATCAGCCTACTGGGGATTTCTTTTTCTATTCAGGTTATCTAAAAACTAAGGGCTAGATTCCGAGGGGAGCGCTAACAGTTACATGTGAGAGATTAGGGGGTTTATTGTGGCTGGTTGCGCTTGTTGGGTTTTAGCTTGTATTACAAGTAAATGCGCGTCTGGATAGTGTGACCTCAGAGCTCTGGTTAACTGTTTCGTGAAACAAAAAAGTGTCACAAAACAAATCAAAAACACATTACAAAGTAACAGTTACACTCATAGTAACACCATCTAATATAAATTATTTTAAAAATATTGCACAAAAAAGTTGTAAGGGCGCAAAGATATGAGGTCTCAGGTGTTTGAAAACCATGTCTAAAGAGGTATATTTATGTATGTATATATATAAATAAATATATATATATATATATATTTATTTGTCAAAGAAAAAGCTGCAGCACTCCTAATTTCCTTTTGTGATTTTTTATTCCAAGCAAACACACATAGGCGATGTTTCAGGCAGTGCCCTTTCTCAAGCCAAGTGTATACAGTATATACATATACATGTCTAATGATGTATATGTGTATATATATATGTACATATGTATTTATATGTGTATTTATGTATTCACAGACATATATACACATATAAACACATAAATACATATTTACACATATATAGACATATATTAAAGTGTATTGGAGTCCTTTGCTGTTAAGTAGAGGGAAACATGAAAAAAAAACATATTTATGCAATATTCATATTTAATAATGGTTTTAACTATTAATTCACTGTAAATATTTCACATTCCAATGTTCCATGTATTTCTAAATAGATATTCCTATATATGTCTGTATACATCTATACCTGTATATAATCATGCATATAAATATATATATATATATATATATATATATATATATATATATATATATATACACAGTATCCCACAAAAGTGAGTACACCCCTCACATTTTTGTAAATATTTTATTATATCTTTTCATGTGACAACACTGAAGAAATGACAGCCTGTATAACAGTCTAAATTTGCTGTGCCCTCAAAAATAACTCAGCACACAGCCATTAAGGTCTAATCCATTGGCAACAAAAGTGAGTACATCCCTAAGTGGAAATGTCCAAATTGGGCCCAATTAGCCATTTTCCCTCCCTGGTGACTTGTTAGTGTTACAAGGTCTCAGGTGTGAATGGGTAGCAGGTGTGTTAAATTTGGTGTTATTGCTCTCAAACTCTCTCAAACTGGTCACTGGAAGTTCAACATGGCACCTCATGGCAAAGAACTCTCTGAGGAGCTGAAAAAAAGAATTGTTGCTCTACATAAAAATGGCCTAGGCTGAAGGACAAGTTCCACTCAGAATAGGCCTCGCCATGGTCGACCAAAGAAGTTGAGTGCATGTGCTCAGCATCATATCCAGAGGTTGTCTTTGGGAAATAAACGTATGAGTGCTGCCAGCATTGCAGCAGAGGTTGAAGGGGTGGGGGTCAGCCTGTTAGTGCTCAGACCATACGCCGCACACTGCATCAAATTGGTCTGCATGGCTGTCGTCCCGGAAGGAAGCCTCTTCTAAAGATGATGCACAAGAAAGCCCGCAAACAGTTTGCTGAAGACAAGCAGACTAAGGACATGGATTACTGGAACCATGTCCTGTAGTCTGATGAGACCAAGAGACATTATTTGTAAAAAAAGATTAATAACACTTGCTGATTTCATTCACATATGGTCAAAAAGTGTAAATTTTTGAGAAATATTTAAGTATTTGTATCTATTGATTAGCAGTGAACTATTATTTATATAGTAGAAATCTCTTATTTTCACATGGTTCAATCTTGGGGGATGATCCTCAATTAGGCTGCTCTTTAAGGCACCTGAGGAAGAATGCAAATTACAAGCTCTGATGAAGCCAATTTGGTGAAACGATCGTATAATTCCTAAGTTCACTGCTATATATATAATTTATTGTATGTAAGTTCACATGCACTATTTATTTTATTTTATAGTGCAAGAAACCAATCACTTTGACACTAGTATCATGTGTGTTGATGTTTTACTTCATCAGTACAGGGAGTGCAGAATTATTAGGCAAATGAGTATTTTGACCACATCATCCTCTTTATGCATGTTGTCTTACTCCAAGCTGTATAGGCTCGAAAGCCTACTACCAATTAAGCATATTAGGTGATGTGCATCTCTGTAATGAGAAGGGGTGTGGTCTAATGACATCACCACCCTATATCAGGTGTGCATAATTATTAGGCAACTTCCTTTCCTTTGGCAAAATGGGTCAAAAGAAGGACTTGACAGGCTCAGAAAAGGCAAAAATAGTGAGATATCTTGCAGAGGGATGCAGCACTCTTAAAATTGCAAAGCTTCTGAAGCGTGATTATCGAACAATCAAGCGTTTCATTCAAAATAGTCAACAGGGTCGCAAGAAGCGTGTGGAAAAACCAAGGCGCAAAATAACTGCCCATGAACTGAGAAAAGTCAAGCGTGCATCTGCCAAGATGCCACTTGCCACCAGTTTGGCCATATTTCAGAGCTGCAACATCACTGGAGTGCCCAAAAGCACAAGGTGTGCAATACTCAGAGACATGGCCAAGGTAAGAAAGGCTGAAAGACGACCACCACTGAACAAGACACACAAGCTGAAACATCAAGACTGGTCCAAGAAATATCGCAAGACTGATTTTTCTAAGGTTTTATGGACTGATGAAATGAGAGTGAGTCTTGATGGGCCAGATGGATGGGCCCGTGGCTGGATTGGTAAAGGGCAGAGCGCTCCAGTCCGACTCAGACGCCAGCAAGGTGGAGGTGGAGTACTGGTTTGGGCTGGTATCATCAAAGATGAGCTTGTGGGGCCTTTTCGGGTTGAGGATGGAGTCAAGCTCAACTCCCAGTCCTACTGCCAGTTTCTGGAAGACACCTTCTTCAAGCAGTGGTACAGGAAGAAGTCTGCATCCTTCAAGAAAAACATGATTTTCATGCAGGACAATGCTCCATCACACGCGTCCAAGTACTCCACAGCGTGGCTGGCAAGAAAGGGTATAAAAGAAGAAAATCTAATGACATGGCCTCCTTGTTCACCTGATCTGAACCCCATTGAGAACCTGTGGTCCATCATCAAATGTGAGATTTACAAGGAGGGAAAACAGTACACCTCTCTGAACAGTGTCTGGGAGGCTGTGGTTGCTGCTGCACGCAATGTTGATGGTGAACAGATCAAAACACTGACAGAATCCATGGATGGCAGGCTTTTGAGTGTCCTTGCAAAGAAAGGTGGCTATATTGGTCACTGATTTGTTTTTGTTTTGTTTTTGAATGTCAGAAATGTATATTTGTGAATGTTGAGATGTTATATTGGTTTCACTGGTAAAAATAAATAATTGAAATGGGTATATATTTGTTTTTTTTAAGTTGCCTAATAATTATGCACAGTAATAGTCACCTGCACACACAGATATCCCCCTAAAATAGCTATAACTAAAAACAAACTAAAAACTACTTCCAAAACTATTCAGCTTTGATATTAATGAGTTTTTTGGGTTCATTGAGAACATGGTTGTTGTTCAATAATAAAATTAATCCTCAAAAATACAACTTGCCTAATAATTCTGCACTCCCTGTATGGATGGTCATAGCAATATATGGCCATTGTTTGTCTCTATTTAAGGTTTGAGGCAAGAGTGCTTTTTTCTAGTACTTAAAATTTTCCTTTTTTTATTTAATAAGTTGTTAGTATATCCTGTGTCACAGCAGCCTCTTCTCTATGGTGTGACAGTTTGGCTGATCAGTTTTCAGTCGACTCTATGATGAGGAGTTTCACCTAAGTCTGATTAGGTCATTCAATGCATTCGTCTGTAAAATAATTGTTGATATTATGAACGCCAATAATATAGCACTAGCTGTTTTAACCAGAAGGGTCTTTTTTATTAGTCAGTATTATTATGGGTGTAACTGTACTGTTAAATGTATTTTTGATGTAATAAAACAAATAATCCCAGCACTGAAGTACATGTATCTTTAATTCATAAGAACCAAAATCTATTGGCAATGTGGTTACAAAAATAAAATTAACTCAATCCCCCTCACACATACCCACATCCACCTAAAAAAATAACAGAAAAAACACAAAAAAAGAAAAAATGAATACAACCCCCAAGGCGTCCCAAGGGGGAAATGACTGGCATTACCAATTAACAGAGTCACTTTAATTTGTGTAAACCCCAGCTGTAATCCAGTTCATAGTGGTGGTATGTATTACCATATGTCAACACATATGTCCCAGTATGTTATGAGAACTCCTGTTGCGTAACTTGATTCAAAGTATAGCCGTTTGATTATATACACATGTGTCCTGTCATGTCTGTATCAGTAATACACTGTCGCCCTGGAATATCAGTATTAATGTGTGGAAGTGTATCGAGGTCCATATATACGCTATAGAAGAATAGCCTTCACTCACCCTGACAGATAATGTCCCCACTGAGCCCACACTTTAGAAGTATATAACTGCTCAATATCCAATACTTGCAGTTGAGACGTTTAGTCTGTGTCTCTGGGGTGGTATCCGTGAGTCATCGTTAATGCCCATGCGTAATTCTTGTCTGTGTATGATGGTTTGAATCCACCTTACTGACACAATCTTCAACAGCGTCTCAGCATACAGCAGCCCTGCATGCAACAGGTGATGGTGTCACACTATCTCTGACACGTGTTTTGGGACTCCGCCCTTTGTCAAGGAGTATTTTTGAAGTGTTTTGGACCACTTTTTTGTCTCCTGTAACAGTTAACCAGAGCTCTGAAGTGACGCTCATTAAATTTGATTTCGCTCAAGTGAACCCACTTACTTTCAACTCATAAATACATCTACCATGTTTTGTTACTAATTACACTTTTTTCTTTAATCTTAAAAATTAGGACAAATCTAAAGTGGACAAATGTTTCCTTTGTATTCAGTTTACTAAATTTAACAGTATTTTTTTATTTGTGCAATTTGCTGTTTTTAAAGAAAAGTCTACCATTTATTTATTATAATTTGTGCCTAATAATAGTATGATATAATTGCTATGATTTGTATTATTTTCTAATCTATTTACAATTGCTAAAGATTAGAATTAATTTTCCTAAATTCATACTTCCTCCTCGGCTAGGCGTTGACTCATGTGAAGAAATCAGTTCCATTACACAACTTCTGGCTCAGCAACTACGACCATTTGGTTGCCCTAGAGACAATGGCATGTAAACAAAATATGTAACATTTTTAGGGAAGAGTAATAGGAGATTTTCTGACAAGATGTGTTGCATTTAATAATACTCTAGAGATGATGTGTGGTACCTGTTTTCACTTAGCAAGTTCAAGAGTTTTTTTTTAACAGCTTTACAAATAGTCTTATAATTTTAGTCAGATTGAATTCATCAATGTGAAATACCCCATGGAATTTTCTGTTTCATGGAGTGAAAAATGAGAGAGAATTAATAAAATCTAATTTTTATTTAGGATATTATTATTATTATAATTTATTTGTAAAGCGCTACAAAATTCCATAGTTCTGGTTATTATGTGCATATTGTCATTTGTTTTTTATTACTAAAGGATATGAAACCCAAATACTTTCAGACAGAGCATTTAAAAAAAATTCCAATTTACTTCTATTATCAAATTTGCTTTGTTACATTAAAGAGATACCTAGGTAGGCAGCTGGAACACTACATGGCAGGAAATAGCGCTGCCATCTAGTGCTCTTGTGAATGGATAATATTCTTGCAAAACTGATGCCATGTAGTGCTAAGAAATGAGCCAGTTCCTAAGTATACGCCCCTGCTTTTCAAGAAAATGTACCAAGAGAATGAACGAAAATTCATAATAAAAGAAAATTAGAAAGTTGTTTAAAATTGCATGTTCTTTCTGAATCATGAAAGAAAAAAAATGTGTTTCATGTCCCTTTAACCCCTTAATGACCAAGGACATGCCAGGCACGTCCTACAAAAATTGTCAGTTAAGGACCAAGGACGTGCCTGATTGTGATCACTTCCAGCCGCTTTTAAGGTATTACAGTGATGCCTCGATATTGAGGCATCACTGCAATACACTTTTTACCCACAATGCAGAGAGAGCCACTCTGTTGCCCTCTTTGCATCAGCCAGAGATGGTGCAGATCGTTGGTGGATGGGAGCCATAGCAGGGAGGCGAGTGGGCGTCCCATCGCTGGTAGGTTCCAGTTCCTATGTCCTGTGTCTTGTGCGGTAGCGCGGACGGGAAGGAAGGAGAGGGAGGGGGGAATAAATGTTGAAAAGGATCTGGGAGGGGGGGAATTGAGGGGGGCAGCTCACCTACAGAAAAATGATTTTTAGATAAAAAAAAAATAAAACATAAAACTTTTCAGCAAACTGGGTACTGGCAGACCCCTTCACTGCTGGGCATAATACAAGTGTGGTGCGCAGAGGCATTTAGCGGCCTTCTAATTACCAAAAAGCAATGCCAAAGCCATATATGTCTGCTATTTCTGAACAAAGAGGATCAGAGAGAAGCATTTACAACCATGTATGCCATAATTGCACAAGCTGTTTGTAAATCATTTCAGTGAGAAACCTAAAGTTTGTGAAAAAGTTAACATTTTTTTTTATTTATTCGCATTTGGCGGTGAAATGGTTGCATGAAATATAGCAAAATGGGCCTAGATCAATACTTTGGGTTGTCTACTAAAGAAAAAAATATATACATGTCAAGGAATATTCAGGGATTCCTGACAGATATCAGTGTTCCAATGTAACTATCGCTAATTTTGAAAAACAAAAATGGTTTTGAAATTGCAAAGTGCTACTTGTACTTATTGCCCTATAACTTGCAAAAAAAAACAATGTAAACATGGGGTATTTCTAAACTCAGGACAAATGTAGAAACTATTTAGCATGGGTGTTTTTTGGTGGTTGCAGATGTGTAACAGATTTTGGGGGTCAAATTTAGAAAAAGAGTGTTTATTTTCATTTTTTCCTCATATTTTATAATTATTTTTAGAGTAAATTATAAGATATGATGAAAATAATGGTATCTTTAGAAAGTCCATTTAAACAAAAAAAAACGATATATAATATGTGTGGGTACAGTAAATGAGTAAGAGGAAAATTACAGCAAAACACATACACCGCAGAAATATAAAAATAGCCCTGGGGCGCGATCCGATATACGGCGCAGGTTTCGGCGCAAGCGTTGAAACCTGCGCCACCCATAGTTTGACCTCGCACATTGAGCTATCACATATACAGCGCCGACAGTTGCTAAAGTGCTGTAAGTCGGACAAACTGGCGATTTCCAGAAATAAGCGTAAGTACAAATTTCTGGAGTCGCCAGTGACTTACAGCACTTTAGCAACTGTCGCCGCCTAAAAAAAACTAACTAAAGTATTAAATCTCCCGTACACGCCTCCCAAAAATAGCCCGACACGTATACCCCTCTATCAGCAATCTCCCCTCTCACTCCTAACAATAAATGTATTAACCCCTAAACCGCCGCTCCCGGACCCCGCCGCCACCTATATTATATGTATTACCCCCTAATCTGAGCCCCCTACACCGCCGCCACCTATTTTAAATATATTACCCCCTAATATGATCCCCCTACACCGCCGCCACTTATTTTAAATATATTACCCCTTAATATGATCCCCCTATACCGCCGCCACCTATTTTAAATTTATTACCCCGTAATATGATCCCCCTACACTGCCACCACCTATTTTAAATATATTACCCCCTAATATGATCCCCCTACAATGCCACCACCTATTTTAAATATAGTAACCCCTAATCTAATCCCCCTACACCGCCGCCACCTATTTTAAATACATTAACCCCTAATCTAATCCCCCTACACCGCCGCCACCTATATTAA
The DNA here is from genome assembly GCF_027579735.1 of Bombina bombina. Classification (NCBI taxonomy): domain Eukaryota; kingdom Metazoa; phylum Chordata; class Amphibia; order Anura; family Bombinatoridae; genus Bombina; species Bombina bombina. Next base: position 304,410,398 of record NC_069501.1, on the reverse strand, counting down.
CTATATTAACCCCTAATCTGAGCCCCCTAACCGCCGCCACCTATTTTAAATATATTAACCCCTAAACCTAAGTCTAACCCTAACACCCCCTAACTTAATTATTATTGAAATAAATCTAAATAATATTAATATTAACTAAATTATTCCTATTTAAAACTTAATACTTACCTATAAAATAAACCCTAAGATAGCTACAATATAATTAATAATTACATTGTAGCTATTTTAGGGTTTATATTTATTTTACATGCAACTTTGTATTTATTTTAACTAGGTACAATAGCTATTAAATAGTTAAGAACTATTTAATAGCTACCTTGTTAAAATAATTACAAAATTACCTGTAAAATAAATCCTAACCTAAGTTACCATTACACCTAACACTATCAATAAATTAATTAAATAAACTACAATTATCTAAACTAAAATACAATTAAATACACTAAACTATATTACAAAAAAACCCCACTAAATTATAAAAACTAAAAAAAGATTACAAGAATTTTAAGATAATTACACCTAATCTAAGCCCCCTAATAAAATAAAAAAGCCCCCCAAAATAATAAAATTTCCCTACCCTAAACTAAATTACAAAAGTAGTCAGCTCTATTACCAGCCCTTAAAAGGGCCTTTTGCGGCGCATTGTCCAAAGTAATGAGCTCTTTTACCTGTAAAAAAAATGAACAACCCCCCCATTACAACCCACCACCCACACACCCCTACTCTAAAACCCACCCGATCCCCCCCCTTTAAAATACCTAAGTCTAACACCCAAGTGCTCCTTACCTGTCCTAAAGACCGGCGGAGAAGGTCCTGTTCCAGGCTGTGAAGTCTTCTTCCAAGTGGCGACATCTTCTTCTTCCAGGAACCAGCCGGTGCGGAGCGGAGGAGTTGAAGACCGATGACCGCGGAGCTGAAGACCGTCCACTCTGGAACTGAAGACCGGCGATGCTGGAACTGAAGATCGGCGACGCTGGAACTGAAGACCTGAGCCATGGAGCGTGGAGGATCCTCTTCATACGATCTCCGCCGTACACTGAATAGGAATTCAAGGTACCCGATTAAAAATGGCGTCCCTTGAATTCCTATTGGCTGATTTGAGCCTTCAAATTCAAATCAGCCAATCGGATGAGAGCTACTGTAATTCTATTGGCTGATTTGAATAGCCAATAGAATAAGATCAAATGTAATTCTATTGGCTGATTAGGGTGAAATATACGAGCGTAACTTCTAGGTTACACCGTATATAGGATACCAAACCAGCGCAAAATTTGGCGTCGCCGGCTTTTGCAGGCGACACTGCATATCGGATCGATCCCTTGGTCCTTAACGGTAAGAAAATTGAAAAGTGCTGTGGTCACTAAGGCCTAGATTTGGAGTTTGGCATTAGCCGTGAAAACCAGCGTTAGAGGCTCCTAACGCTGGTTTTAGGCTAACTCTGGTATTTGGAGTCACTCAAAAAAGGGTCTAACGCTCACTTTTCAGCCGCGACTTTTCCATACCGCAGATCCCCTTACGTAAATTGCGTATCCTATCTTTTCAATGGGATTTTTCTAACTCCGGTATTTAGAGTCGTGTCTGAAGTGAGCGTTAGAAATCTGACAACAAAACTCCAGCCGCAGGAAAAAAGTCAGTAGTTAAGAGCTTTCTGGGCTAACGCCGGTTTATAAAGCTCTTAACTACTGTACTCTAAAGTACACTAACACCCATAAACTACCTATGTACCCCTAAACCGAGGTCCCCCCACATCGCCGCCACTCGATTCAATTTTTTTAACCCCTAATCTGCCGACCGCCAACTACGTTATACTTATGTACCCCTAATCTGCTGCCCCTAACACCGCCGACCCCTATATTATATTTATTAACCCCTAACCTGCCCCCCACAACGTCGCCACCAGATACCTACACTTATTAACCCCTAATCTGCCGGCCGCAAAGCGCCGCCACCTACGTTATCCTTACGTACCCCTAATCTGCTGCCCCTAACACCGCTGACCCCTATATTATATTTATTAACCCCTAATCTGCCCCCCTCAACGTCGCCTCCACCTGCCTACACTTATTAACCCCTAATCTGCCGAGCCAACCGCACCGCTACTATAATAAAGTTATTAACCCCTAATCCGCCTCACTAACCCTATAATAAATAGTATTAACTCCTAATCTGCCCTCCCTAACATCGCCGACACCTAACTTCAATTATTAACCCATAATCTGCCGACTGGAGCTCACCTCTATTCTAATAAATGTATTAACCCCTAAAGCTAAGTCTAACCCTAACACTAACACCCCCCTAAATTAGATATAATTTTAATCTAACGAAATTAATTAACTCTTATTAAATAAATTAATCCAATTTAAAGCTAAATACTTACCTGTAAAATAAATCCTAATATAGCTACAATATAAATTATAATTACATTGTAGCTATTTTAGGATTAATATTTATTTTACAGGCAACTTTGTAATTATTTTAACCAGGTACAATAGCTATTAAATAGTTAAGAACTATTTAATAGTTACCTAGTTAAAATAATTACAACATTACCTGTAAAATAAATCCTAACCTAAGTTACAATTAAACCTAACACTATACTATCATTAAATTAATTAAATAAAATACCTACAATTAACTACAATTAAACCTAACACTACACTATCAATACATTAATTAAATACAATACCTACAAATAACTACAATGAAATAAACTAACTAAAGTACAAAAAATAAAAAAGAACTAAGTTACAAAAAATAAAAAAATATCTACAAACATAAGAAAAATATTACAACAATTTTAAACTAATTACACCTACTCTAAGCCCCCTAATAAAACAACAAAGCCCCCCAAAATAAAAAATGCCCTACCCTATTCTAAATTACTAAAGTTAAAAGCTCTTTTACCTCACCAGCCCTGAACAGGGCTCTTTGCGGGGCATGCCCCAAGAAGTTCAGCTCTTTTGCCTGTAAAAAAAAACATACAATCCCCCCCCCAACATTACAACCCACCACCCACATACCCCTAATCTAACCCAAACCCCACTTAAATAAACCTAACACTAAGCCCCTGAAGATCTTCCTACCTTATCTTCACCATACCAGGTTCACCGATCCGTCCTGAAGAGCTCCTCCGATGTCCTGATCCAAGCCCAAGCGGGGGGCTGAAGATGTCCATGATCCGGTAGAAGTCTTCATCCAAGCGGGGCAGAAAAGGTCTTCCATCCGATTGAAGTCTTCATCCAAGCGGGGCAGAAGAGGTCTTCCATCCGATTGAAGTCTTCATCCAGGCGGCATCTTCTATCGACATCCATCTGGAGCGGAGCGGCAGCATCCTGAAGACCTCCGATGCGGAACATCCATCCTGGCCGACAACTGAACGATGAATGACGGTTCCTTTAAATGACGTCATCAAAGATGGCGTCCCTCGAATTCCGATTGGCTGATAGGATTCTATCAGCCAATCGGAATTAAGGTAGGAATATTCTGATTGGCTGATGGAATCAGCCAATCAGATTTAGTTCGCATTCTATTGGCTGATCGGAACAGCCAATAGAATGCGAGCTCAATCTGATTGGCTGATTGGATCAGCCAATCGGATTGAACTTGATTATAGTAGCGCTCAGGTCCGCTCGGCAGATTAGGGGTTAATAAGTGTAGGCAGGTGGAGGCGACGTTGTGGGGGGCAGATTAGGGGCTAATAAATATAATATAGGGGTCGGCGATGTTAGGGCAGCAGATTAGGGGTACATAAGGATAATGTAAGTAGCGGCGGTTTACGGAGCGGCAGATTAGGGGTTAATAATAATATGCAGGGGTCAGCGATAGCGGGGGCGGCAGAATAGGGGTTAATAAGTGTAAGGTTAGGGGTGTTTAGACTCGGGGTACATGTTAGAGTGTTAGGTGCAGACGTAGGAAGTGTTTCCGCATAGCAAACAATGGGGCTGCGTTAGGAGCTGAACGCGGCTTTTTTGCAGGTGTAAGGTTTTTTTTCAGCTCAAACAGCCCCATTGTTTTCTATGGGGGAATCGTGCACGAGCACGTTTTTGAGGCTGGCCGCTTGCGTAAGCAACTCTGGTATCGAGAGTTGAAGCTGCGTTAAAAATGCTCTACGCTCCTTTTTTGGAGCCTAACGCAGCCTTTATGTGGACTCTCAATACCAGAGTTATTTTTATGGTGCGGCCAGAAAAAAGCCGGCGTTAGCTACGCGGGTCCTTACCGACAAAACTCTAAATCTAGGCCTAAGTGATTAATGCTATTGTACATTCAAAAACACATTAAAATGCTATAGAAATAAATGAATCCATGTAAATTAAGGCTTAATGAATAAGAAAGAAAGGGTTCATAAAAAAAAATAATATTTTGAAGAAGTGTTAAATAGATAATGGAATGCAAAAACGTTTTCTTGGCATGTGGTATACATTGCTGCTCCTGGGATACTGCTATCCTCTTATGCTGCCAGCTGCAAGTGTCATACTGCTTGTAAGAGAATTATTTAGAGAATTATCACCAATTTGGGCACACACTCTTAAAAAGGTTAGTCTTCCTAGTATGTTATGGTATCTGCCACAGAGAATCAAGGCTGGTCTTTAATGTGATACAAGCTGTAAGAGATCATGAGAATCATGAGCGGCCATATAAGATTAAATAACCTAAACATAATAATTTCAGAGGCAACATGTGTAGCAGAATTGCTTGTCATATGTATGAGCTGCACAATTTTAAACATGGTAGCTCATTGGTATGGAAGAGTGACTCAGGTTAGTGTTTATGCTTAGATATAATGTAGGGCTTGACAAATATGATTTGAAAATCTAGGAGCCAGCTCAAAAATACATTTTTGGGGCTGCAATAAGATAAGAAGATATTATTTTATACACACACCACATAGAAAGTCTGACACCTTATTGTGCAAGCACACAGCTAGATTAAAAGCAAAAATGGTAGTGTTAATTACAACATTTTGCCAAATGGTGATAGCCCAGGACCAAGTCAGGGTCTCCTCCTTCCTTAGTTCTTAAAATACAGCCACTGCATGCCTCCAACAAAACAAACTGAGATACAAACAAGGTGACACAGGCCTTTTGTAATTTACTTAGACACATACAAAACACAGAAATGGACTACACCCCCAACCCAGACCATTAGTACGTCCCATTCCACTGCAAAACTCCCCTCCTTGTGCACTCACCAGACAGCTGCACAACTCTCGGTAACTCCAGGCAAGCCTGGGTGCAAAGTCTATAGGAAAACTTACAAAACAAAAATATTAACACATAGAAAGTCTGGTACTGTCTTTCAAACACAGAGGTAGATTAAAAGTAAACAAAAGATAAACTTTTTATCTAGCTGTGTGCTTGCAAAAGCTAGAGTCAGATAGTGCATAAGCTCATGTGTGAGTGTGTTTTCCAGAGAAATGGCAGAGATTAGAATAGAACATTTTCTGTCCTTGTGAAATGTCATTAGTATTATTTTTAGTATTACAGGTTCTATAGTTTCCTTCATTTTAACCATTGTGGGGATCAGTGTTCCCTCTAAGGCCAGTTTTGTGTGCCGCCCAGCAGTGAAACAGTTAACAAGAGAACCATACCTTGTCATCTGCATTGTGCAGTGTTTGCTAATTGCAGGGTGTGGTTACCTAATGAACTGTTTCACTGCTGGGGCGCACACAAAACTGGCCTTAGAGGGAACACTGGTGGGGATCATTTATTTGGATTTGAACTTTCAAGCAATGCTTCAAATTACCTCAGAGTATCAGAGTTACAGCAGGTATCATCCTCTGAATCATCATATGTGATGTGTTATGAAGAAAAGCTAGCCTTTGTCCTACACTCAATAAAATGCAATCGTGAAAGTAATATCTTTCTGAAAAAAATAATAATTTCAGCATTGCATCTTCATAATTGCACTGTTTAAACGGATTTGCTTATTCAATGCACTAGTTTCCCCCGATTAATAGTTTGCTGTAATTGCCCCTGAATGCTTTAACTAATGGGCATCCAAATAAATTTTTCCGGGAGAAAATTCTGTTAAAGGAATAGAAAGAAGAGCTCACGTAAAGGCTAAGGGCTAGATTGGCGCTTCAGCGAACCTGTAAGCTGTGCTCAGTTTTGTTATTTCTTTGTGCACTACTGAGCATGAAATTACGGTTGGAAAGGGCAAATATTGTTTCCTCGCAGTTGCCTCCTTGTACTGAAAAGCACTCTGGATCACTGTTTAAGTTTTTCCACATAAACTTTAATGGAGCCTCGTTTTCATGCCGACAGTCTAACAACCGAAGCTCTCTTAACCCAAGTCACAACTACATATTAATATACTGTATATGTATAGGTTTGAAAGCAGTCAAACATTTTCTCACTAACTATACTGACTTCACTACAAATTTCATTGACTACCTCACGGAGGTCACTCATTTTCTGCTGACACACAATTTCTTCAAATTTAATGAAGATTTCTACCTCTAAATCTGTGGCACAACGATGGGGGCAGAATTTGCCCCCTCTTACACAAATTTAACCATAGGTTGGTGGGAATCGTTATATATTTATGGGGAAAGAAATCCTTTTGCAGAGTATATACGGACCTATCATCGTTTTATTGATGACCTATTGTTTGTTTGGTACGGTGACAACAGAATAATGAGTAACTTCATTTTGTACCTCAATGATAACCCGCTAGGTCAAAGATTTACCTATGAGTTTAACAACCAAAAAATAAAAAATAAAATATATAATATTACCTTAATGCTATCTACAGATGATGGTTTACAACACATTGTTGAAGAAGGTTGTTCTTCTCATATAAACGAGGGATCTTAATTGGCAATATCTTGTCTCCTAGTGAGATTAGGACAAAGAAACCCCAAAGCTCATGGTTGGAAGTTAAAGATATGCATACGTGTGGGTATAGACAATGCATCCCTTGTGGTTTTGGCGACATGACTGACACATTTGAATCATCAGTGACAGGAAAACAATACACTTTAAAGGAATGTGTTAATTGCAGATCTAAGAATGTTATTTACCTTTTTTGGTGCACATGTAATAAGAAGCTGTACATTGGATGCACCTCATGTGAAGGGAGAGAGTCAGACAACACTTGTCTGATATTAAGAGATCTGGCCAATGTTCTGAATTAGCTAAACATTTTATAGTTGAACACAACAATGTGACAACTACTCTAAGGTGGACGGTCATAGAGAAAGTTAGATATCCAACTAGAGGAGGTAAAACAAATAAATTACTCTTAAAAAGAGAAGCTTTCTGGATCTTCACTCTAGATACCCGCACCCCCAAAGGCTTTAACTCAGCTTTTGATTTAACACATTTTTGGGAATAACATAGAAGTTACTTAATATTAAATATTAAATAATGCTAGTATACTTAAGACTGTTATCATCTATACATGTGACCTTTTACTTCTTTTTACCCTTTGTCATTTAGTTAACTAGAATCAGTCACCCAATACTCATGCTAATCTCTATTCACTTTAACAATATTATTAGTATTTTTATTATTATTATTGTGGCCATTTTAGAACTATATACTTTCTCAATGCCCTTTCAAGGTGCCTGCAATATGCATATACCGATTAACTAGTACACCCACACTGAAACTCAAGCACAAGTGACTTTGTCTTTTGCATTTATTATCAGGTGCTTCAATTGTTCTGTACTTTTGCCACTATGTATGCAAAAAACGTTTGTTCTCTCTAAATTGATTTAATTATGATTAAATTAAATTTTTTAATTATGATTAATACGTTCTTTTCCTTTATGTGTGTGTTTTTGCTCATTTAAGTTTTGAACTAACAGTGCGGTTTTGCTCGCCTATTCATCCTCGATAATATGCCAATGTAGCTCTTTTGTAATTGTATTTTTGTAATTGTATTTATAGATATGCAATGTAGATACTAATTTTCAGACATTCTAAACACCCAATACCCATTATACTATGTATTGTATTTACCTCAGTCCACCTTTAGATTTTAGAATCGTGCAATTTAGTCACATGATTTGGAACAACCTATAGTAAAACGGTGGGTGTTATAAATTGTGTACATTTTTTATTGAAAGCAAGCTTATTATTAAGGCAATAATGCCGAAACATGTCAGGCGTATTTTCGCCGTTTTTACCCTGTGACGAATAAAGACTTGATTTTTAATTTACCTTTGAGTGTGCTGGCATAATCCTTTCTTTATTTGCTAAATGAATGTATACATATATATTTATGTGTTTATATATGTTTATATGTATGAATATACATATATAAACATATAAACACATAAATATATACAGTCATTACCAAAAATATTGGAACCCCTGCATTTCTGTCAGATAATGCACCACTTCGCCCAGAAAATTGTTGCAATAACAAATGTTTAGTCATTCTCATGTTTATTTCCAAAAATGGACTGGACAAAATTATACATTATAATGTATTTTTGAGGTGTTTTGTGCAACTTTTTTCACTTAGCCAGAGGCCTGGTTTTCAGGTGTTTACTAATTCCCAAAACATGATCGCGACCTTGCAGCCTCATTTAATACCCACTTGTAATATGAGTAGTTTTCGGGTGTGCATAAAAAGGCACATTTTTGACCCAACCTGAGCGCAGTGGATCATTGCGCTCCAACTGTTATCTAGTCTTAAGTGTTAAAAAAAGTGCACCAAACACAACATTAATACATTAAAATAAACTGTTACACTCATATATACACTATCTGATAACAATTATGCACATAAATATTTATCATTTGTTTTATAAGAGTTAAAAGGGCTTTATGGTATACATATGTTTTTTAATATTTGTATATATACAGTATATATATATATATATATATATATATATATATATGTATTTATTTACATATGTATATATATATATATATATATGTATATACATAAATACATACACATATAAACACATATACACACACATGTATATACATATATACAAATGCACAAAAGTAGGAGCACCAGCCGAATTAAAAGATAAAAATCCAAATCTTTATTAGAACAATGGTTAAAACCAGGACATCAGGCAATTAAAGTTTAGGAGGTCAGCATAGACAAACAGCTGACGCGTTTCGGCATTGAGCCATAGCCGAAGCTTTCGGCTGGTGCTCTTACTTTTGTGCATTTGTCTATACCTGACCTATCCAGTGAGCACAGCCAGCAGGAAGATTTCCTATCCCACAGAGAGCTCCAGACAGAAAATTTCAAGGAGCCGATCGGACTTGGACCAATCAAAAGACAGCGGGATTTCACACCCCCCGTACGTCATCAGAGGAGAAGCCACCGGATTGGCGCATCGAGGACAAGGGGGTTGGGTGGAACCGCACTACTGGTCATCACTCACAACGATGGAACAGACGAGCCTCCCAGTGACGTCAGCGGTAATCACGGCGTGAAGGCACTATACGCCACAAGACGTCTAGGGCAGGGCATTCGATGGTAAAGAAACTACAGGAGATCGAGTGAGCCCGGTAAGTCCGTATCCGCTGACTGAGGAGACTGGGATTTGCAAATGAACTGTCACAACTATACTTGACTTAGGACTGTCTGATTTTGGTCCAATTTTGTATCACACAATATGCTAAGTTATACACATTGTGTGTTTATTCCTACCGCTTTGTATTAACACTATCAGGGGATACCCTCCTTTGATTGTACATATACACACACACACATATATATATATATATATATATATACACATACACACACATACACTATGGAACCCTTTACACTCAAATACCTCAAAACAAGAAAATCATCTTTATTCAATATAATGTATGAACCCACAAATGTTCTTTCATGAATCATATAGAACAAACCTTTTGAAACAACTTTATAATTTAATTTTATTATCAAATGCCCATCCTGAAAGCGTAGATGAATGCAGGAGACTCAATATTGCCACTTGAGATACAGAGCACTCTGTTAACTACCTGGTTAATTTGTGAGAAAGGAAAAAAAACATCTGTAAACTGGCACGAAGAAACAAGGTCTGGATTGGACAAGGTCTGACCATGTGACCGTAGACACAGACACACCGCTGTAACAAGCCGAGTGGGATGCCAGGAGAGTGTTACTGATACACCTGAGAGAGCCATACAAACCAGTGCTGATCACAGTAAGTGATTGAATAAAGCACATGAAGTTTGGAAGCCAAAGGTGAGCTAACGGCAGGTGTGTGGTTTCATTCGACTGCAATCGTGTTTAGTAGACAGCAATCCTTTTTTGTGAGCAAACTTATTATTGATACAAAGACTTCCAAGGAAGCTGGGGAGTCCCCACTGCAACTATTGTATTTATTATACACTGAAGACATAAAGGGGCATATGTATCAAGCTCCGAATGGAGCTTGATGCCCCGTGTTTCTGGCGAGTCTTCAGGCTTGCCAGAAACAGCAGTTATGAAGCAGTGGTCACAAAGAGCGCTGCTCCATAACCCTGTCCACCTGCTCTGAGCAGGCGGACACACATCGCCACAATACAACCCGATCGAGTACAATCGGGTTGATTGACACCCCCTGCTGGTGACCTATTGGCCGCGAGTCTGCAGGGGGCGGCGTTGCACCAGCAGTTCTTGTGAGTTGCTGGTGCAATGATGAATACGGCGAGCGTATTGCTCGCCGTAATCAGCGAGGTCTGGCGGACCTGATCCGCACTGTCGGATCAGGTCCGCCAGACTTTCATAACTATAGACCATAGAGTTGTTGAACATTTTATTACTAAAAACATTTTTTAATTTTTTTTTAATAATAAAACCTCTGGAGGTATTTCTGTTTTTCAACATTAATTGTTCGTTTACATGTGTATTTGTATATTCATATAAATTGCCTTTTACAATATAAATTGCCTTTTAATATAAATAGCCTTTTTCCATATTGTTTGATGTGATTGCTTTGTAGCGCTCTTTTCCCCCCAGACTTTTAGATTTGCATCTTTCAATAGGATTGGTTGTAGAGGCCGATCCTCTTTAAAAGAGCTATATCGCATTAGGAAGTGTGTAGATAACCCCCTTTATTTTTCTATAGTTGTGCTGAAAGTAAAACCTCAGCCTGCTTAATAAACACATTTATCACTGGTAGGAAAGTGTTTAGAGGACCCAGCTTCTAAAGTAGATTTAGGGACAGAATCAGAAGGCTCCATGACATCAGAAAACTAAAAAAGTAGTAATGTGCATAAATAACATACAAATAGTTGTATCCCCAAAAAAGAGCTCTTGAAGCAAGGGAAAAACTTACCTCCTCCAGGATCAGCTCTTAAAAACTTACAAGCTTAAAGCATGTGGATCTGACATAAAAAAATAAGATATCGCACCAGGAGATACAACAGGCTCCATGCCCAACTTTCAGATAGCACACTAAGCAAAAAGGGAGCGCACGCATTACCCAATGTAAGATACCTGATGTGTGGACTCAAAAGTTAATAATATAATAAAAATATAGCTGTCCCAATGTTTTATATATATACTGGTATACATATATATATATATATATATATATATATATATATATATATGTATATATATATATATATATATATATATATATATAAAACCTAAAAAGGCTAATAGAATGCCTAACGATAAAAAATAAATAGTACTTACCATTAGGCACACAACTACTGGAAAGAACCAGGAGAAAGGCAAACCAGTGCTGAAACGTATCAGCAGAGGATATGGAGTAGGAGTATACCAATGACCCAACAGGAGTAGCCAAAGGACGGGTCCCTGCAACACCTGTGGAAGGCTTGTGACCAATTCCAATGAGGTTAAAAAAATGTGACACTATCCATACTCCCAATACATCCTGTCAATAAACACTACACTCTGAGAGGGAAATGGGCTTCAACTCAACCTGAGAACCCCTCTCACTGAAGAATAACATGCACATCTTTATTCTTCATCTTCCTCCAGCGGAGGCAAAGACAAAAGAAGTTTCCAGTAAGGTGGGAGGGATTTATAGAGCTCTTGGGGTTTGGGAGTCTTTGCCTCCTCCTAGTGTCAAGGAAGAGTAATTCCCATGAGTAATAGATTGTGGACTCTCACCACCTTTATGAAAGAATTTTTTTTTTACAAATCATCAGATATTTATAGAAATATATAGTTAAAAATAAAAAGAACATATTTTTCTATGAAAATTGGAATGTTAAATATTCATAACTCTCGTCGGGTTTAGCACACTTGGTCTAATGCGGTTAGCATGTAAGCATTAGATATTTTTTCCATAACGCACTCCATTGAAGTCCATGGGGCGAATGTGTTAGGGCGGGTGTGGTATCCGAAGCTCTGAAGTTAGGCACATCGGGTTTTGCTCACACACATATATTTTACTTTCAACTTGTAATAAGGGCCCAAACCAGCACACGTTAAAAGTACTAGTGTTGTTTGAGCATGACTGAAAGCACTAAATAGCACATCACTTGTAATCTGGCCCTTAGTCCTGCATAATGAAACAGCTTATTTATTTTGCCCCCTTTTCGTGTACTTTAGCTCTGAAAATTGAGCCATTTCTAATTCTCAGAGCTTGAAATACACTCTGCTGAATTCTCAAAGCTAACTCTGCTATATATCTGTTCCTAGTTGTTATTATCAGATAAGAAATTCAAAGCAAAGCATTTTATACTAACTTTACGACAGCCTTATTGTCTGTGGTCTAAAGCCCAGTTGGCTATTAAAAAATTGAAGTAAAAAAGATCATAATTTGTTTTAAAAATGTTAAGACTTGGATGAAATGTTATTTTAGCACATTTACTCTGTGAGCTTGCTCTTTTAGGCTTGCTGTATTGATTCTCTGTTAAAGTAACATTGTCTGTTTAAGTATAATAGTTAGCTAACCAAGGTAGTTAGGCAAACAAGGTTTTGGGGTAACCAAGGGGAAATATATTTATTTTATACTTTTAAGTTAAACCTTTTATTAAGAATGTGTGAGAATCTCATTCAGTGTACAGCTTGCCACATGTTTGCATCACTGGAGCAGCCGCTTCTGGGATTATATGTTTGTGGCAAGTGCGAGCATATTGTCTCTTTAGAAACTCGTATTGGGGATCTGGAGGAACGAATTGCAACACTACATGAAATTCAGACACTTGAAAGGGAAATGGATAGGACTGAGCTGGTTGTTAATGGTTCCAGCAGTGGGAATGGGGAGGATTCAGATGAGGAGACTCCAGGATGTAGCTGGGTCACAGTTAGAGGGCGAAGTAAGCGGAAGAGACAGGCCAGTTCTGAGCTGGTACACCCCAATAGATTTGCAAGATTAAGTGAAGATGTTGGGGATATCAGTTCAGGGGTGGCAGTGTCAGAGAGGGCCGTGTTGCCTAGTATAGTGAACAGTCCTTTAGCTGTGGAAGAGGAGCATACTATGGTGGGCAGTCCTTCAGTCATGGAAGAGGGGCATACAAGTCAGGGCCAGAGGCAGATGTTGGTGGTAGGAGACTCTATTATAAGGAAGGTTGATAGGGTAATTTGTCATCCAGACCCTTTACATAGAACAGTTTGCTGTCTTCCAGGGGCTCGTGTTAGGCATATTGTGGAGCGTATTGATAGATTGTTAGAGGGATGCGGGTCTGATCCTGCAGTCATGGTGCATATTGGTACTAATGAAGAAATCAGTGGGAGATGGAGAGTCCTAAAAAATGACTTCAGGGAGTTAGGTAGCAAGCTTAAAGCAAGGACCTCCAAAGTAATATTTTCTGAGATATTACCAGTGCCGTGTGTTAACTCAGTAAGGCAGAAGGAGCTAAGGTCTGTTAATTCATGGCTAAAAACATGGTGTAAAAATGAGGGGTTTGACTTTTTAGAACACTGGGCTGATTTTTCACTAGGGTACAAATTGTACAGTAAGGATGGATTGCACCTGAATGACATGGGTGCAGGTGTGTTGGGGGAAAGGATGGTAGCACGTTTAGAGAACCTTTTAAACTAGGCAAAGGGGGGGAGGGTCAATTAGAACAAAATAGAACAGAGAGATCAGTGTCTGAATATGTCACTCCCTTAATATCTCAAGGAAGGGATGACTTAAGAAATGTCACATTAGAAAGTATAGAGGAAAGTACACCAAGTAGCAGCAGAAAGCACATGAAAATTAAATGTATGACAACAAATGCAAGAAGCATGACAGGTAAAATGGGGGAGCTGACGCTCTTAGTTGCAGAAGAGGACTATGATGTTATCAGTATAACTGAAACTTGGTGGGATGATTCACATGACTGGGCAGTTAACTTAGAGGGGTATACATTATTTAGGAGGGACAGGAATAATAAAAGGGGTGGAGGAATCTGCATGTATATTAAACCTGACCTTAAACCTACAATAAGGGAAGATATTTATGATACAAGTGACAATGTAGAGACCCTGTGGGTTGAAATAAAGAGTGGGGGGAAAAATCCTAAAAAAATATTACTAGGAACATGCTACAAGCCTCCCAACATTAGTGACCCGGAGGAAACTCAACTACTTATCCAAATAGGTAAGGCTGCTAATAACAGTGCTGTAATTATGGGAGATTTTAACTACCCTGATATAAACTGGGCCAATGAAACTAGTAATTCAGCTAAGGGGGATAGATTTTTAAATGTTCTCAGGGATAACTTCTTGTCACAATTAATAGAGGAGCCAACTAGGAGTAAAGCTATATTGGATTTAGTGCTATCAAACAATACAGATATAATATCAAACATAGAAGTTAAAGAACATTTGGGTAACAGTGATCATAACATGGTCACATTTGAAATCTCTTTTCATATGCAGTGTTTTAAAGGCTTAACTAAGACTTTTAATTTCAAGAAAGCAAAATTCAACGATTTAAGGAAATCATTAAATAATATAAATTGGGACAATGTATTTTCTAATAAAAATACAGAGGATAAATGGATAATATTTAAAAATTTGTTAAATAAATATACATATCAATACATACCATATGGTTATAAAAATAAAAATAAAAAAACTAAGCCGTTATGGCTAAATAAAAATGTGTTAAAAGAAATTAGGAAAAAACGTAGGGCATTTAAATTATTAAAAGAAAATAGTACAGACTCAGCATACAATATTTATAAGGAATGTAACAAAGCATGCAAAAAAGCAATCAAATTAGCCAAAATTGAAAATGAAAAATTAATTGCCAAGGATTCTAAGTCTAACCCTAAAAGGTTCTTTAAGTACATAAATAGCAAAAAGTCTAAGAAGGATAATATAGGTACATTAAAATGTGTGGAGGGTAGCATGATAAATAATGACAGGGAGAAGGCTGAGGTACTAAACCAGTTTTTTTCTTCAGTATACACAAGAGAGGAACCATTGAATGATACTTTGGAACAGAATAGAACATGCCAGTCCATGCCACTAACTGGGTTTTGTTTAGAGGATATCAGGAAAAAACTAAAAAATATTAAGGTAAATAAAACTCCAGGCCCAGATGGAATACACCCAAGGGTGTTAAGTGAACTTAGCACTGTTATAGACAAACCTTTACTCTTAATTTTTCAAGACTCATTATCCTCAGGCATGGTACCCCAGGATTGGCGTAAAGCTGATGTGGTGCCACTCTTCAAAAAGGGAAGCAGGGATGATCCAGGAAGCTATAGACCAGTTAGTCTGACATCAGTAGTGGGGAAGATATTTGAAGGGATTATAAGGGATTATATTGATGAGCATATTCGTGTAAACAAGATTATGAGTTCTAATCAGCATGGCTTTAGGAGAAATAGATCATGTCAAACTAATCTAATTAGATTCTACGAGGAAGTAAGTAAAAATATAGATAAAGGGGAATCAGTTGATGTGATATACTTAGATTTTGCAAAGGCATTTGATACAGTGCCACATGAGAGATTAATGCACAAAATTAAGGGACTGGGAATAGCTGAAAATGTTAGCTCATGGATAAATAACTGGATAAAAGATAGGGAGCAACGAGTAGCAGTAAATGGATCATACTCAGATTGGACAAAGGTAATCAGTGGCGTCCCCCAGGGATCAGTACTGGGCCCTGTTCTTTTTAATATTTTTATAAATGACTTGGAGCAAGGATTAAATAGCGACATCTCTATTTTTGCAGATGATACTAAGTTAAGTAAGGTCATTAGGTCAGAGCAGGATGAACTCTCTTTGCAAAGGGATTTGCTAAAATTAGAACTATGGGCAAGTGAATGGAAAATGAGATTTAATACGGAAAAATGTAAGGTTCTACATTTTGGAAGTAAAAATAAGCAGGCTATGTATTTTTTAAATGGGACAAGACTTAGCCAAACACAGGAGGAAAGGGATTTGGGAGTGGTAATAGATAACAAGCTAAAGATGAGTGCACAATGCAGGGCAGCGGCTTCAAAGGCTAATAAGATACTAGCATGTATTAAAAGAGGCATTGATTCAAGGGAGGAAAGCATAATTCTGTCATTATATAAAGCCCTGGTAAGACCTCACCTTGAGTTTGGAGTGCAGTTCTGGGGACCGATTGCTAAAAAAGATATTGCAGAACTAGAAAAAGTTCAGAGAAGGGCCACAAAGCTAATAAGGGGATTGGAGAAATTAACCTATGAGGAGAGGCTAGCCAAACTGGGTCTGTTCTCTTTAGAAAAAAGGCGCTTGAGAGGTGACATGATTACTTTATATAAATATATTCAAGGCCCATATACAGAGATGGCAGAAGCTCTTTTTATTCCAAGAAAATTGGTTCTGACAAGAGGTCATAATTTAAGGTTGGAGGAAAGGAGATTTAATCTCCTGCAACGGAAACGTTTTTTCACTGTAAGAGCAATAAAATTGTGGAACTCATTACCAAAGGAGGTAGTGAATGCCAATACCATAGATACATTTAAAAATAGTCTGGATAAATTTCTGTATATAAACAAAATTCATGGATATGATTGCTAGTATTAAATGGGTCACATTTTAATGGGGTTATTTAAGCTTAACTGGAGCTTTTTGTAAGTATTTTAGATTTGTATAGGTTGAACTCGATGGACTTCAGTCTTTTTTCAACCTTATCTACTATGTTACTATGTTACTATGTTACAACAGAACTGTCTTGTAATTACAAGGTGATAACTGTCCCTTCAACCAATATTTCCTTAGAAAACGTACTTGATCCTGATGTCAAAGCTTCACTGCAGCTTTCCCAGTCCATAGTTTTAACATTACATATTACTTTTAATTTCCTTAGAAATAAAATAAGCATCAAAGTCATACTTTTATGATTTGCAAACACTTCAATGTCTCTTAAGTTTCTCTTAAACAAACTTTGTATGTATCTAGTTACCTAATCCTTTTGAAATTAGAAATATCATAAGACAAACGTACATGCAGGACCCTCCCTTAAAATGTATTGAAGATTTTTTTTTTCTAGTGTAAATAGAAGATAAAAAACTATGATTACATTATGGCAAACAAGTAAGTCATGGTTAATTAACATAAATGAAATGGGTTTTATCCATGAACTATTTGTTTAAAAAATATCTATGGTAACATGTCTGTTATTTTAAAAGTGGAATAATTCAGCATGTGCATCAAACATGTCTTGCTTGTATGAGCAAATAGTTATGGGATTACAGAAATTGTTTTTATTTAAAACAACTATTACCTTTCTGATTACAGTACTGCACTATCATTCTGATGTATAATGTATATAAAATAATACAAAATTATATAAAAGTACCTTTAGGTTGTATGTATAAGCTTTATTATGACATGGATATATTGCCTAAATGGCATAAGATATTGTTTATACTTGGTCCCATCTCCCTTTCCTAGTCCCATTTTACAGATGCAAATATACAAATATTTACAAATATACAAACTATACCAAATTCCAAACCTTTTCCAGTCCCAAGCCTTTTGGATAAAGAGTTTTGTACCTGTGTTACAAAAAGGCTATCTCATATACTGTAAAATTGCACACTAAGGGGTATATTTAGCAAAGTGCGAGCAGACATGATACGATGTAGTGTATCATGTCCGCTGCACATCGATAAATGCCGACAGCATACAAGCAGATTCGCGGCCGCTAGCAGAGGGTGTCAATCAACCCGATTGTATGTGATCGGGTGGATTTCTGACCGCCGCCTCAGAGCAGGCAGACAAGTTATGGAGCAGCATTCGGAGCTTGATAATTCGGCCCCTAAAAGCTCAGTTTATGAAGCTTTGAAGCACTGTACATGGCTGCAACCACAAGTTAAGAATCACCAGTTTGTTAGTTCCAACCAGGGTGATTGACAACCTCTGCTCATGTATAGCATAAAAAATTCAGCTCCAGCCTCCTTTTCTTAAAAAGGGACCTTTATTGTTAAATCTGGGTCCTAAGGCTTCTGTTCACATTTATCATTGCACAAACATTTCTAGTGAAATGCTTACATAATGCCGCCCCCAGCAGGGGCTGTCAATCATGCAGATCGGCTCGCAATGATTTCAATCCGCCACCTAAAAGATGACGGACATGCTAATGAGCAGCAGTCTTATGACCGCTGCTTCTTAACCTCCATTTCAGCAGAGCCTGAAACCATGGGACTCCGAAGCAGAATCCGCTGCTTCATATATGGAGCCCTATGTGTATCGCTGTTGGATGTGGCAGGTTCAAAGCTCTGTGTCCCTGAGGTTATCTTGTGTGTTCTGTTTTTCTGCTTGAGATTAAGAAACCTCTGCTACTGTGCATTAGTTGGGTGAGAGCAGGAGGTAGGATTGCACAAGAGGTTTCTTTTGCAATATTATTTTCCAGCAGTGGAGAAAAAAAAAAACACATTGCAATTTAAGGTCTAAAAAAAATCCCAAATATTTTGTGTGATTTCTTTCCAAATCTTTGATCATCGGGCCCATCTCAGCAAGACATACAGTATTTGTCTGTATTTATTATAACATACCACATTTGAGGGTTCTAATATATTTTAATGAATGACAAACTATAACAGAATTTTAGCGTTCCCTTGTTTATACTAATTTCCCCACATCTGAACTTTCTACAATTATTTTTATTTCATCCAAGTTGGTGAGTTTATATAATCATTCTATCAAACCTCTACTTAGTTTTTCAATACAGACTTTCATAACTGTTAAAGTTTGCTTTGCATAATAACATGCACAAAAATGATCTAAAGAGCAGAACTTTGGACACTGTGCAACAAAACACAGCAGTTTTTAAAATCATTTTGCATTAAAGTAAATAGTTGATCATAAGCAACTTCTTTTATACAAACCTGCTTATTCCAAAACTTTTTTACGGACTTCTTGTTAAATGTCTTTCCCTGAACACTGATTGTTGAGTGTAGCATTATTCAATTCGAGGGCTACATAATTCTATAACTGTGTCTCAAGCGACACTCTAGGGGGTTCATCTGGCCCTGCGATTAGACTTAGTTTCATTACAGGGGATCCTGGTGAGGGCCCAGATTCCACTTGCATCATACTTGGCCCCTCTGTGTGCCCCCCAGCAAGACAGAGATCAGAGTGAAAGTGTATTGTGGCAGGGTTTCCAAGAAGGCCGTGCGGCTGTACATGGGGACCTGCCACCATATTTTTACAGAAGGATGAACTCCTCTCATTTCTATGTGGCTGCTGGCTCAGTTTCTGCTGATTTCAAACAGCCCGAAATGGCACTCTTGAAATGGGGCCCCCGTTGCAGCCTTTTTCCTGTTCCCTATTGAGGTTTAGTTATGTCCCTAAACACACACGCACACATACACACACACACACATACACATACTGTACACACACATACACACACACAAATACTGTACACACACATACACAGACACACACACATACACACACACACACACACACATACACATACTGTACACACACATACACAGACATACACACACACACACATACTGTACACACACACACACATACTGTACACACACATACACAGACACACACACATACACACACACACACACACAAAAGAGGGACCCCCCCTGACCCACGGCAAAAGTGTGATATGTGGTGGGCAGAAGCAGGGATGGGTCTTAACAAAATCATAAGGCCAAAGTAATATAAATAAAATTCTAAATAAAGTCATATCATTTAATACTCTTATGCAGCAACTCAAACACAAGCTCAAACCACTTGTATAGATATGTGAGTTCTATTTAATTAGCCTTTAGAGAGACAGTGCTAAATATTTTTATCTTAATTGGACATTTAATAATAGATTCTTTAAAACTGCTCTCTGCATTCCCCATTAATATTCTAGATTCTGGCCTTTAAAGTCAGCAAAAATGCACAGTAACACAAACATGTACACAAACTCAAATACACAGACACACACACTACATAGCATACACTTACACATGCAGATATACACACACAATACATAGCATACACTTACACATGCAGATACACACACACTACATAGCATACACTTATACATGCAGATATACACACACACTACATAGCATACACTTACACATGCAGTTACACGCACTACACACACAGCATACATTTATACATGCAGATACACATACTACATAGCTTACACTTATACATGCAGATACACACACATGTACTACATAGCTTACACCTATACATGCTGATACACACAAACTACACAGCATACACGTATACATTCAGATACACACACACTGCATAGCTTACACTTATACATGCAAATACACACACACTACACAACATACATTTATACATACAGATACACACACATGACAAAGATTACACTTATACAAGCAGATACACACACACACACTACATAGCATACACTTATACATGCAGATACACACACACATTAAATAGCATACACTTAAACATGCAGATACACACACACACACTTATACATAGAGATACACACACACACTACATAGCATACACTTAAACATGCAGATACACACACACACTTATACATACAGATACACACTACATAGCTTACACTTAAACATGCAGATACACACACTACATATCATACACTTATACATGCAGATACACACACTTATAGATACAGATACACAGACACACTACATCATATATGGGTATCTGTAATTCATTGTATGGGGTCATGGGGTTGGCAGTCTGAGGCTGCCACTGTTCGTTACCCTGGTATTAGCACTTCTCATCGTATAAAACTGAAGGCATGCTAGTATTATCACCAGGGGTTAGACGTCATCACTACCAGAGGTTAGAGGTCACCATTACCTGAGGTCAGAGGGTATACAGCCTTCTTCCTCCTGCTTAACCCACACACATTTGTTTTCCACAGGGTACTAACCCAGGTAACTAACCCAGGGTCAGAGCTGGCTGCACCTGGACAAATGTAACTTACCCGGTAAAATAACACAGCAGAATATATAAAAGGTATCTAAGCCTGGGAGAGAAAAGCCGGCTGCTTCTGGGTATGGGCCCAATAGAATAAAAAAATGCAGGGGGCAATGCGGGACAGATGGCAAGCTTCCCTGGACAGCGGGACAGACCCCTAAAATCGGGACTGTCCCGCAAAAATCAGGACAATTGGGGGGTATGTACTGTGTGCATATATCTCACATTCTTCTGTGCTTTAAGAATTGTATCAATGATCTAAAGATATGTGTGTGTTTACACAGAAATGTTAAGAAGAATTAATTAATTAATTAGAGGTCCCACTTGATTTAAATAACATTAAAATGGAAATATTATTTGTCTCCTAAATATATAGGGATATGTAAATGTCTTGCAAAAGAGGAAAGATCAATGGCACCACTTAGTGGGATTGTATGATAAGCCTATATTAAAAATTAATATGTGTATACATACAGTGTAACAAAAATAGGTCTAAGGGTGCTGTGTATTAAAGTTAAATTGTAACAAATACACTCGCAGAGGAGAAAGGATCCTCTGTTTGTGCACAAAGAATACACATGTAGCACACGCTTAAACCCACAGAGAGAGATAAAGTGTAATGTGATGTTTATAGTGCTTGGTGTAATCACGTTTAACGGATTAAGGTTAAAATAAAAATCTTTTAAATCAAACATTAGAAATTGGGTCTGTAATTGGCTGTAGGAGCCAATTAAACTTAGGTGTTGCTCATGATTACTGCTCCTGGGGTTTAAAATGGAAGTCTTTCTTAAAATAAGTAGATTACAGTCAGGTAGGAGGCCTGGTGTGCTGTGTGGTGAAATTGTGTATAGAAATGGCTAGATTACATGTGGATCGCTAAATATCACTTGCATGCAAGTGATATTAGTGCTCCACTTTGTAATACCAGTGCACGATAATACATAAGCTCCTATGGGAGCCTCGTTCTCATGCCGCCAAGCGAAGGGGTAAGTAGTGCAGCTAAGGGCAGCATTTTTAAATATATATGTATATGAATATATACATATATATTTATGTGTTAATATGTGTATATATTATTCATATACATACAGTTTCCATAGACCTCAATGTAAAGGTACTTTACAGTACCATTTCTTCTACCAACTTTAATGCCCCAAAACTGCATAGTGTAGTTTTTTTTAATTAAAAAAAATGCTAGAATTGTTTTAAATAAAAAAAATATAATGCTCTCTATTTTGAGGGCATTTGGGGCACTTTTAGAAAATTAACCAGAGATCCCTGGTTAATTTTCTGAACGCTAATGTCTTAAATTTTTTTTGAATATGAAAAAAAATAAAAAACCTATATATTTTTAACATATTAAAATTTTTAAAAACATAATTGATTAAACATGACCAGTATACTCATCATGCCCACTTACAAATATTTACCAATCATAAAAAACACTCTATCCAACTGCAAAACACAGACTCCCTTAACCCCTTTAGCCTATGTGTTATTTCAGTGATCGGCATCCCTGTGACGTGCAGTGACATCAGAGGCTGGTGAGGTACTAGATATGATACGCCGGAGAAACACATATACCGTGGGCCGCAAGTACCCCCAACAGGGCAGGTTTTAATTATAGCTGAACCATTGCATACCTCAATACGCAGTTGCACAGTACAGTTTGCACTTAATGACAGGTGGAAAGCTGGAAGCCAAAAAAAAAAACTAAGTACACATATCTTGCTTAACTGCCCTCACTATCACATATCTACCCCATCTTCTATACACCAATTTTCATATAACTGCATGTAATAGACACTACTATAAAGAATAATATGCACAGATACTGATCTAAAAATCCAATATAAAACAGTTTAAAAACTTACTTAGAAGCTCCCAGTTTAGCTACTATATAAGTATTTAGGCAAATGAAAAATAGGAAAATCACAAAATAAAGATTACACAAGTAAAAACACACAGTTAAAAACACACACAGAAGATGATATACGTTAAAATATGTGAGCCACTCAACAATTCCTGAGATTCTTATAATATAGCGTTTGTGTGTTTTTAATTGTGTAATCTTTATTTTGTGATTTTCATATTTTTCATTTGCCTAAATAATATATAGTAGCTCATTAAATTGTACTATCTGCCTATACTAATTCGCCATATTTATTAGCTTTTTGGATCACTTGGTGGTTGATTTCAATAGCGCAAATCCTTTTGTGCCCCTTTTTATTGCACTAGTCTTGTTGCAATAAAAACAGAAAATGGAGGCAAACTCAGCAGCACCACAGTAAAACTGCGTTTAAACAAATGATTACAGTAATACAGAGTCAGACAGAGTGATTGCTAGTCTACCCTTGCACACATGTGAACTTCAACTGACAGGTTTTGTGTTGTCGTTGCCGTTGCAGGCAGCAGGAGACTTCTGAGAATGGTATGGTGGTGAAGGCCTTGCATTCAGAAGTCTCCTGCTGCCTGCAACAGCGACGACAACACAAAACCTGTCAGTTGAAGTTCACATGTGCTAACTGCTAAGGCTACGAGTCGGCTAAGGTAATGGGGACACTGTGAGTGTCAGTTTTACAAATAATAACCCTGCCAGACTGCCAGCATCTCCTTGCGGCATTGAAGACTTTTCTGACTCTTAGACACTCTGCGCCTCTGTTGGCTCTTTCCCGCCCATCGCCCAGACCTACCAGCTGGCAGCTAGCTTGTCTGATGATCTGAAATGAGAATGGGGCGCTGATTGGCTGTGCATATGCTGAGGCTGGATAATAATATAGCCTCTATTGAGTAGTATGAGCCGTG
The DNA here is from genome assembly GCF_027579735.1 of Bombina bombina. Lineage (NCBI taxonomy): Eukaryota > Metazoa > Chordata > Amphibia > Anura > Bombinatoridae > Bombina > Bombina bombina. The sequence goes on along the minus strand of NC_069501.1, from coordinate 304,386,329 downwards.
CAAACTTAGAGACATGGGGTCCTATCTATTAAGCTCCGAATGGAGCTTGATGCCCTGTGTTTCTGGCGAGCCTGTAGGCTCGCCAGAAACAGCAGTTATGAAGCAGCGGTCACAAAGACCGCTGCTCCATAACCTGTCTGCCTGCTCTGAGCAGCAGTGACGTGCAGTCATAGGAGGCAGGTGAGGCGGCGCCTCACCTGTCCTATGTGTGTAATTACACTTTTTTAATAATTTTAATAAAAAATAAAAAAAAGTTTTTTTACATTTTTAAATATTTTTTTTTGTAATTCCAATGGATTCCCCCTTTTCCCCCGCCCCTGCCGCCACCACCGTGCAATTTCATAAAACTTCCATCCATCCATATTGTGCAAGGAAGGAGAGGCTGTGAGCCGTTCAGCTTCCCTCCCTATGCGCAATATGGATGCATTAGAGCAAACGAGCCGCTAGAGACTGCCACCCAGTGGCACTTAAGGATTAAGGCCCCAATTTATCAAAGTCTGGCAAACCTGATCCGACAGTGAGGATCAGGTCCGCCAGACCTCGCTGAATACGGCGCGCAATATGCTCGCTGTATTCAGCATTGCACCAGCAGCTCACAAGAGCTGCTGGTGCAACGCCGCCACCTACAGACTCGCGGCCAATGGGCCGCCAGAAGGGGGTGTCAATCAACCCGATCATACTCGATCGGGTGGATTTTTTGGCAATGTCTGTCCGCCTGCTCACCGGGCATCCATTATCATCAGTTCTGAGTGCCTTTGTGAGAAAATGGAAATCAAATCTTGTGTGAGTAATTAGTCTTGGCTGTGTATTATTCAGAAAGTTTGTGATCACTTTATTAACAAAAAACAAACAACCAATATTCCACTCTAGTACCTAAGTGATTTGGTCTAAAGTTGAAATAAAACATGCAGGCAGTGACGTATCTAGATATAATTTGTTTTTATTTCATACTCACATTTTTGGAATTGTAAAGTACACTATTCTCATCTTCATGAACATGGTTTCTCTTGGCAATCACATTGTTATGATTAGGTGTTAAGGGGACAGTAGTTATAAGTAGTTTTTTTGCCTATCCAAGGGCCCGATAATATAAACCTCTCTGCTCAGAGGAGATGATATAACATGATCCTCCAGCGCTGCTAGATCCCTAGTGAAATTTTACTATACTTCTGAAAGGGATGCTCCTAGAATTTATTTTTCAGTTTTTTAACTTTTATTAAGTATTCAGTAAAATACAAGAACAGATAAGATACATTGGTTCATCAGGTATAATCAAGGGTAGGAAATCAAAACACAAAAACTGCAAACATAAGTATACACTCGACTTTAGATCAAGCTGCATTTCAGACAAAATTATTTTAGCTATAAAATTATTTGTTAACATTTTTAACCCAACTTGGTGTCATTCCTCTGAGTTGAGTGATAGGTGATTACTCGGTTAGTAATCTGGAAAATATATTTCCCAAATAAAAGGGAAAGTGATACTTGTGATTGTTTACAGTATGCAATTGCTGTGATATCAGTTTTTTCCACATTTGTGGTAATAACTGGAGTGCGCTGCCTAAAATTATATTGAAAAGTTTTAATATGAGAATACATTTTATATTAGAAGGTTTGTTAAGTAAAAAGATCAAGGAGCCCAAAGGAATGTTATTAGATCCAACCTCCTGAATGTCTTTCTTCAGTTTAATCCAAAAATTCTATATTTTGTGGTGTTGCCACCATGGCATGTATTTATCAAGCCGTCAACCACAAATACGCTGGAATTCCGCAGCGTATTTGTGGCGAGCCTGATTCGCCTTAGTTATCAAACCCTACAAACCGGCAAAAGTAGAATTTGGTGACGTAACATACGATCCGCCAGTCTCAGTCCGACACAGATCGATGCTTACATCCTACAGATGTTCCGAACACAAGTTCGGCACAATCTGACTGCTTTTGGAAGTTATCAAACTACTACCAGGTACGCTCGGCACTATTCCGACCCAGCATACCTGGTTTTCAATCCGCTGCCCTAGAGGCGGCGGATGCCATAGGAATCAATGGGAGTCGTAAAGCAGCGAGAGCTTACGTTCGCTGCTGCCTGATATCCCATTGATTCCTATGGGAATGTGTACACCTAACACCCTAACATGTACTCTTAGTCTAAACACCGCTAATCTGCCCCCCCCCTACACCGCCGCCACTACTGTATATTAAATTTATTAACCCCTAAACCTAAGTTTAACCCTAACCCTAACACCCCCTAACTTAAATATAATTTAAATATATCTAAATAAATATTCCTATCATTAACTACATGATTCCTATTTAAAACTAAATACTTACCTATAAAATAAACCCTAAGCTAGCTACAATATAACTAATAGTTACATTGTATCTAGCTTAGGGTTTATTTTTATTTTACAGGCAAGTTTGTATTTATTTTAACTAGGTACAATAGTTATTAAATAGTTATGAACTATTTAATAACTTCCTAGTTAAAATAAATACAAATATACCTGTAAAATAAAATCTAACCTAAGTTACAATTACACCTAACACTACACTATAATTAAATAAATTCCCTAAACTAAATACAATTAAATACAATTAAAAACAATTATCTAAAGTACAAAAAAACCCCCACCAAATTACAGAAAATAATAAAATAATTACAAGATTTTTAAACTAATTACACCTAATCTAATCCCCCTAACAAAATAAAAAAGCCCCCGAAAATAAAAAAAAAGCCCTACCCTACACTAAATTACAAATAGCCCTTAAAAGGGCCTTTTGTGGAGCATTGCCCCAAAGTAATCAGCATTTTTACCTGTAAAAAATTTTTTTACAACCGCCCCAACATTAAAACTCACCACCCACACAACCAACCCTACTCTAAAACCCACCCAATCCCCCCTTAAAAAACCTAACACTAACCCCTTGAAGATCACCCTACCTTGAGAAGTCTTCACCCAACTGGGCCGAAGTCCTCCACGAAACCAGCAGAAATGGTCCTCCAGACGGGCAGAAGTCTTCATCCAGGCGGCATCTTCTATCTTCATCCATCCGGCACGGAGCAGGTCCATCTTCAAGACATCCGACGCAGAGCATCCACTTCTAACGACATCCGATGACTGAATGAATTTTCCTTTAAATGACGTCATCCAAGATGGCGTCCCTTGAATTCCGATTGGTTGATAGAATTCTATCAGCCAATCGGAATTAAGGTAAGAAAAATCCTATGTGAGCTCAATCCTATTGGCTGATTGGATCAAATAGCCCTTAAAAGTTATTAACTAGTTAATAACTATTTAATAACTATTGTACCTAGTTAAAATAAATACAAAGTTGCCTGTAAAATAAATATAAACCCTAAACTAGCTACAATGTAACTATTAGTTATATTGTAGCTAGTTTAGGGTTTATTTTATAGGTAAGTATTTAGTTTTAAATAGGAATACTTTATTTAATGCTAGGAATATTTATTTAGATTTATTTAAATTATATTTAAGTTAGGTGGTGTTAGGGTTAGACTTAGGTTTAGGGGTTAATAAATTTAATATAGTGTCAGCGACGTTGGGGGGCGGCAGATTAGGGGTTAATAAATGTAGGTAGGTGGCAGCGGTGTAGGGGGGGCAGATTAGGGGTTAATAAATATAATGTAGGTGGCGGCTGTGTAGGGGGCGGCAGATTAGGGGTTGATAAATATAATGTAGGTGGCAGTGGGCTCCAGGAGCGGTGGTTTAGGGGTTAATATATTTATTAGAGTTGCCGCGGGGTCCCTGAGCGGCGGTTTAGGGGGTAAACAGTATAGTATAGTGTGGGTGTTTAGTGACAGGGAACCAAGAAAGCTGAAAAAAGCCGAATAGCAGCGAGATAGATGACTGTTAGTTAACAACAGTCCGCTGCTCGACGCACCGTACTTGGTGCGCGGCTTTTTGACAGCTTTTTTGGTAACTTTGGAGAACGTATTCAGGTCCGCGGCAGTGATGTTAGGTGATCTTAGGCGAGCGTATTGGTGCAGTCGAATGCAAGAAAGTCTACGCTTTGATAAATAGATGCCCATATCTGCAACATAGTTCTGCTTGAATTGCATCCAGGCCAGTAGGAGGGGTTATGATTTGGGTATATCTTTTGCTGTATTTTTGTATGTGGAGGAGATACAAACCCAGTGCCATATAGTACTGCATGGCATGACAGTTCTGCTATATTTACACTTTGTGCTTTGTATTTTATATTACTTTAAACTGCAGATTAAGTTTTCTTACATTTATATTTTGCACTTTCTGTTATGCTTTCATGTTTTCTGTATAATATACTTTGTATATTTATGTATTTAATAATAATATATTTTTGTGTATCTTTTACAAATTACATTGTATTTCTTATTTTTAAAATAAAATTGAGAAACTAACAAAGATTCTCTGTCTTGGAGAGAAATTATAGTGCAATATTCATAGAGGCTGAACCCACAGAATTCTATAAGAAAAATGGCAGAACCTGAAAGTCCCAGAGAGATGAGAGATGACTTCTATAGAAAGTAATAAGGCTCTCTGGGATACAGACTATCACAGGGGAGAGAGGAGTTAACAGGAGAACACATGGGACTGACATAGAGTCTCAATTGCAGCAAGGACAAATGAAACTGAAATGTTTTTACTATAATTTAACTTGTTTTTGACTATAGTTTAGTTTAGTAAATATTACTTCTCAGTAAAATAAGTGTATTGTGATTTTTACAGCATTTCAAAAGAATTGTGAGAGAGTTTGACATACAATGGGAACTCCCCTGTTCAGCCCAGGGAACTTTCCTGTCCCTCCCACTTTCTGAAGCTCTGTTTAATTTTAAAATAAAGAAAAAACAAGGGGCAATGTAAGTTGTAAAATATACACAGAAATATTAAAAAGTATGATCCTAATTTTTTAAAGTAACACAGAAACTTTAAAAAACATAATCAGAATTTGTAAAATCACTGCTGGATCTAAATCTGAATGTATTAAAATAGAAAATAGAAAGTGCAAAGGCTAAATGTAATAATACTAAAAGGACAGTCTGAAGTGTAAAGTAATATATAAAACGAAAAACAAAATGTAAGTGAAACAAAACTCATATAATGAAGTGCTATATTGCACTGGGCTTGTCTCTCCTTCACATACAGAAATGCAGAGACCACCACTTAGACAAGTATAGTAAAATTTGCCTTTCTAGAGTCTTGTGAAATATCTTTAGGTGCTGGAGGGTTCTGCCCTTTTTCTTTTAGCATTCAGTGAGTTCAGCCCCTGTGAAGTCTGCACTACAATTTCTTTCCAAACAGGAGAATCTTTTATCATCAGGCCCCAAATCTCCTTGCTCTGGCTCTCTCTTAGGCTTACAGGGTTGTACCTGGGTGGTTGGTAAGCATGTCGTTTTATCTACTTTCTGGCAAATTGTCTACTTAAGTTTTGCTTCATCGTATGACAAATTCTAAATCAGGATTCCCCTAACTTCAGTTCTCAAGACCCCTGAGAGGCCAGGTTTTCATGATGTCTTAAGTACATAACAGTTGATATAATCAGCTGCTCAGTCATTGTGGTTATCAAGCCTGTTCTCATCCAGGGTAATCCTAATAAACTGACCATGTTTCTAAAAAGATTGATTTATACAGTACACTATGGCCTAGATTACAAATAGAGTGCAAAAATATTAGCGATGATAAGTGCTAACACCTTGCAAATTAAATCTATAGCGCTCCTATTCTTTCGCTCACATTACACGGTTGAAAGTAAAAGGTTTGCACAAAAGCAAAAGCCTCAGATCTGCTAACCTCTGGCAGGACTACGCCAACTCTCCCCATAGACTTCTATGAGACGAGCCCGAAGGTGTGCTAGGCCAACTGCGCTAAAGGCGATGGTACATTAAGAAACACTTGAAATACCTTTGTTCGTCACTTAGAAGAAAATGTTATTTTTAACCCATTTAGCCAAATGAATAAGGCTACTATATCACACAGCGTACTATGTTAACATAGTCGCTACGTCCAACACTTAGGCGCTCACTGGTTTCATCTTTGAACTTGAAGTGGAGACTGCAGCTGGGGCAGTAGGCGTCTGTGTTCATATGCTAAGGGAGTGCTGAACATACTCCCTTACCATATGAAGCAATATTGCCTATCAATACAGACAGTGACACAAAAAGTGTCACTGTCTTTATTGATGATGCAGTAGAGCTGGTAGGTGGGATGGCTGGTTAAGGAAGAAGGTGGGTGGGTAGCCCTAGAGGGGAAGAGAGAGGGTTCCCTACACTACAGAAAATGATCACAAGAGAGGCGAGGGAGGGATGGGCCAGTTTGCAAATAACAAAGATGGCATTGACTAGTGGTGAAGGGATAGGGAACAAAGCTGTTTGGAAGGATCAAGGAGGTGCAAGGGTGAGTGAGATCCCTATGCTGCAGAAAATAATCAAAAAGTAATAAGAATAAAAAAAAAAGCCTTTAACTGCATACTGACAAACTGGATGTCAGTACCTAAGATGGTGGTGGTCAGTGGGAGGGTGGGAAAGAAGAAAGCTGTTTGGGAGGGTTTAGATAAGGATCAGGAAGGTGGTAGCTGTCAGGTGGAAGGGTAATCCCTTTACTACAGTAAATATTACCCTAAACAGCTAACTTATTAACCTCTTCAAGAATGTGGTGCTCAGCTGCAATTAGAAGCCTTCTAATTACCAAAAAACAATGGCAAAGGCATGCATGTCTGCCATTTATGAATAAAGGGGACCTAGAGAAGCTTTTATAATCATCTGTCTTATGATTGCAGTAGTTGTAAAAAAAGTCATTGAGAAACCCAAAGTTTTTTTTATATGACCACATATGGTGGCAAAGTGGAAGCTTGAAATACATCAAAATGGGCCTAGATCAAAGCCTTGTGATAATAAATATATATACAGTGTTTATTTAGATAGATAGATAGATATATATATATATATATATATATATATATATATATATATATATATATATATATATATTTATTATTATTTTTTGGTACTTTTACAGTCATTTCTTAAAGGGACAATCAAGTCAAAATTAAACTTTCATGATTCAGATAGGGCATACAATTTTAAACAACTTTCCACTTTAACTGTATCATCAAATTTGCTTTGTTCTCTTGGTATTCTTTGTTGAAAGATAAACCTAGGAAGGCTCATATCATTTTTAAACCCTTGTAGGCCGCCTCTTATCTTAGTGCATTTTGACAGTTTTTCACTGCTAGACATTACTAGTTCATGTGTGCCATATAGACAACAGTGTGCTCACCCCTGTGGAGTCAGCACTGATTGGCTAAAATGTCAAAATAACTGCCATAAGGGGGGCAGTTTGCAGAGGCTTAAATACAAGTTAATCACAGGAGAAAAAAATATATCAATATATATTAATATAACTGTGTTGGTTATGCAAAACTGGGGAATGGGTAATAAAGGGATTATCTATCTTTTTAAACAATAACATTTCTGGAGTAGACTGTCCCTTTAATTCTGTGAATAAATAGCTTGTTGACACTGAAAGCTCTCTTTATGCCAAAAAAAATAAATAGTTGATGTAGGTAAATAAAAAAAACAAAGGCTCTATTTCTGTTTAAAAGGAGTAATAGAATTTTTTTTAAAAAATTCTCCGGTATTATGGTCCAATTTTTCTCTTAAAGTCTCGGTAGTGAAGGTGTTAATTTTAAATATATCTTTTTATCTATCTTTCTCTCTCTCTAATATATATATATACACAAAGGTTAGCTGGTAGTTACCTTGTTTGGTGACTGGAGACAATAATGCAGGAGATGAGCTGCAGGCCAGAAACTGAAGCAGATGGAGTCTCTCAATATAAGCAGTCAGATAATGTCTGATACAGAAGTGCAATAGAATGGTCAGTGAAGCACACCAAGGCCAGAAGCCAAAGAGATCAACAAAAATAACCAGTTGTCTAAGCCGAGAGAACAGCTAAACAATTCCAACAGTTTATAACCAGATTATCAGTCTAAAACTCTGCAACAAACGGGTAAACAGAAGTAAGGTCCAAGTAACAATTTGATGGCAAACCAGGGTGAGCAGGACACAAACAAGAATGCCAGAGACTTTATAGAAAACAAACATAAGCAGAAGGCAGTATGCTCTGCAAACTTTAGTGCCAAACATGCCACAAGCTCACTTCAGACATGAGCAATACTAATAGTGCTAATTTAGCTCAGATCACAGAAAGACCTAATGTTGATGCCAGTATTACCACTCATATTAGTGCGCTCCTCTTAAGCAGCTGTGATGCACTGAGCACTAAACTCCAACATCAGAGCAACCATAGCGCAACCCAGTGCACCACCGCCACTCTCTTATTAGAGCTGGCTAAATAATGCAAGTAAATGTCTCAGGGGTTGACAGCTGCATCTTCATGGAACCATAACTTGTATCAAAGATCCATATATTTAGTACCAAAATTCAAAATGGGATTAGCACATAGATTCCAATGAAACTCTATTTTATAATCCCTCCAAGCAGAGACTTTGGGGGTCGATCACAATCCTTATCATTGAATTAAATAAAAATCATAAGATACACTTTGTGATGCCTTTGTGACCCCTTAGCAATGTAAATATATAATCGAAACATTCATAACCTCAAATAACAGGACGGCAAGACTCAAAAGCAGTGTTGCCACTCTCTGGCCTCCTTCAAGGCCTCAGTATCATCCTCACATCACTTTATGGGCCTTAATTTAGAGTTCAAATATATTAACATATTGTTTTTTTATTATTCTCAATTAAGCTTCATAATATGGATGTGTCCCAGTGCCCAGTTTGAGTAGTTGAAGGACCTGTGCAGATTGGCATACATGATGGGACTTAAAAAGCAACAGGAACCATAGCTCCACTAGATGTAAAAGCCTGTGAAAATGGAAATGGAGAAATATTAATATGGAGAAACAACAAACCCCACCCAGTAACAAACCATTGGGCTTTAACTGATGGAGAAGAATAATAGAAATACACCTCAGGGCCACCCTTAATATTTCTGCCATCGTTTTGTTCCTAATGCCCAAGATTGTTTTCTCCTCATCTTATCTGCTGCCAGTCATCTGATACCTGCAACCAAGATGATAACAGAGGAGTCAGAAACCTATAATGGTACCTGGCAGCATCTAATATTTGCAGGGAAAGTGGGAGAAGTGCTGGCAGGACCATTCTCAGTAATGTATACTATTGTTGTTATAGCCCAGGCTAACAGCTGCTACACAATATTCCAATGAAAACATTACTTAAGCAAAAAAAGACCACAAACCTAAATTAGATACTTGCACCACCACCCCTAGGTCACCAAAATGTATAAGTTCAGGGTTTAAGGATGAGGGCCATCTTAACTGTGGCCATGATGGAAATAGTCTGTGATTCCATGGCCATCTGCTGAACACCATTCAGAATCCATAATGGTTTGAAGCAGAGAGGCCAAGGCAATCAGGACTTTAAATATCAGGCCCAGCTGCAGGGCAATGGATTTTCTTGCAGCCAAGCTTTTGCAAGAAAAAGTCAGTAAGGGAACACTAAGGCTAGCACTGGTGAGTAGAACTTGAGTGGGGGCAGAAGGAATAAGCACAGCACAAGGGTTTGATTCAGAAAGGAAAACAAAAAGGTTGAAAAAAGAGAGATAAAGTTAGACGGCACCAGCAAACACAGGCATGGAAGAGGTCTAGTAATATAATTAGATGTGGAAGGCATAGAAGAAGCAGACAGAAGGGAGGACTACTTCCTCCAGGTCAAAAAACCCCGGAGGGCCTATAATGAGCCAGCACATCTTTAAATCTCATATCCTGAGGAAAACCAAAAGATAAGTGTAAACATTGTCCAGTAACAGCTGTATGAGATTGCATTTTAATAGCCATACATCAGTTGAACATAAAATAATTGGAATACGACAACGGCAAATATTTATAGCACAAATATCCAGCCAAGGATCAAGAGCTTTAGTTTTTTTTTAGGGTTTTTTTTTAAATTATTTTATCGTTTGAAGCAATTTTTCATTAGACATTCTTTTTATCATTAATCATTATCGTCATCGTTGGGTGTATTTTCTGATAGTTGATATTAGAAACCTGTTTTTGCTTTTACACAATAGAAACCACATTAATGATTCAGAAATTGTTTCCAACTTTCTTTATTATGTAAAATGCTACTACAACCTTATTGTAAGTTGAAACATGATCCCAATTATTGTTTTATGATACAATGTGAAGTTTATGTGAAAAAAATAAGACAATGTCACTGGCATTCAATCCCCCAAACGATTATTGCAAGTTCTTCCCTAAATGAATATTTATGCACTGTACAGCTGAATTTCCCCATGTCTTTTACATTTATTGCCCTGTGACATCAATGAAACTTTAAGGTTACTGTATTTTGTATCATACTTCAAAAATACATTTTCCCTGGGAGCTATCACTGAACTTTAAATGGAAACATAATTTACTTTAAATGGTTGCTTGTGGTTTGCAAAAAAACAACAAATAAAATACAAGTTGAACCAGAAACATTACATGTCTGGCAACAACCTTTCTCCTCCCATGTCTCTTTGTTTTCTACAGACGCTTTAATTTTAGCGATGACACGCAGTAGCTATAATAGTATTCACTTATTGTTGTGTAAGCTTATACTGTGGTGAGATACTGATTTACTACACCAGCTGTGGTTAGATGCCGTAGACTTGAAGTCACATGGCTTTATAGCTCTCTAGTCTTGTTATTCTATGGAGCCTATTCTCTACATACTAGAGAAATTAGTATACGTTGGCAATTGTTGGATACAATAACAGAGAAATGGAGCAGCTGTAGAGGATGTTAGTGAATTTAGTCTTGTAAGGCTGGAGCAATGAGTCCAAACATTTTACCCATTTTTAAGTTATATTATATGGATTTACATTCACTGCAGATCACTATCCAGGTATAACACAGCAATTAGTGAGAGTAGAGAAAACTGAGATGTTAGTCTAGTCTTAATGAATCTAGAAGTCTGACTGCTTCATCTACATGTCTAGGGCTTCCAACTCCAGTCCTCATAACCCACTGCCAGGCCAGATTTCCTGGATATCACAAGTACCGCACAGGTGAAATAATCATTCGACCAGTAATGAATAATCTGCACAGTTTTATGTTTGCCAGTAGATTTAGGCCTAGATTACAAGTGAAGCAGTATTTTGCTTGAGAGTTCTATTGTAAATTGCGCTTGAGTGAAATTGATACCACAGAGCATCTGTGTGTTCGCATTACATGTTGAAAGTAAAGCTTTTACACTCAAGCACAAGAGAGCAAGTCCCCAGAGTAGATATTAAACCTTATTCCCAATTGAGAAATTACCTGAAAACCTACCAGTTACATGTTATACAAATGCAAATCACTAATAGAATAGTCACTCAGTGGCAATATCCCTTACAATACAGGTGTTTGTATTGCTACTAATTTACAATGTAAAATAACTATAGCAATTTATTTATATGTGTAAAATTAGAGGGACATGAAGCAGAATTTGCTTTCCCACTAATGTAGAGTTTATTAAAATAAAATATTGTCATATTCCTTCAAATAGCAGTTCTCTCTCCTTTTGCCGCAAAGTTATTTAAAGTGCAATTCTTTTCCAAACCCACAATGGTATTTATTATGCAAGTCCTGTCATTGTGGGCTACCTTGGCAGGAGTTTAGGCAGTTCTTCTGGGAACGTTAACATTTCTTGACTTGACAATAAAGAAAGTCAATGATCACTTGGAATCAGATACTTACAGGAAGCCAACAGCCACCAATAATATTCTGTGTGCTGATAGCCATCATCATCCTAATACTATATAAAGTTTACCTATAGGTGAGTATTTAAGAATACGCAGAAACAGCTCTTCATTAGAATCTTTCAATAAAGCTGCATTCGAACTTAGAGATAGACTCCTACAAAGGGGTTACTCCAGAAAATCTTTAACTAGAGCTTACAATAAAGCCTTAAACAGAAACAGACAGGGGCTTCTAACACCTAAACATGTTGAACACTCCAATCCCCTCAGATTTATCTCTACATTCACAAACCAAAGTAACCAAGTGTCCAATATTTTGAATAAACATTGCCACGTTCTACAAGCTGATGAAGAACTTCAGTCAATTATCCCTGACAAACCCTTATTTACCTACAGGAGAGTTAGTAACTTAGCGACTGCTTAACAACTAGTCACTTTGACAGAAACGCTAGAAAACCACCCCTTTACAAGGATTCAATAGCTTGTGGCAATTGCAAGGTTTGCCCACATATGGTAAAGAAAAAACCCATAGTGGACAGGTTCAGGGGTAAATGGACTATAAATAATCACATTACATGTAAAACCGCTAATGTAATATACTGCGTATCGTGCAGCTGTGATTTAATTTATGTAGGTATGACTACCAGATGCATGGGCAGGAGAATGACTGAACATCTCAGCAACATTAGGAATGCTGCTAAAGATGTAGAAAAGGGCAGAAAAATTACAAGTGTTGCCAGACACTTTCTACAATACCATAATGGCATCACTAGAGCCTTCAGATGTTGGGGCTTGGAAACTTTACGAACAGGAATAAGAGGAGGGGATGTGGAGGAAGCTTTACTGAACAAGGAAGCTAGATATATATTTAAATTAAATTCTGTCATGCCTTATGGCATGAATAAAAATAATATTTTTTTTTTTTATGACAACACAAATAAGTGATATATATTGAGTTGTACTTGACGTTATCGAAACACTACACTAGGAGACAACCATATAGATCCATTATTTGTAATCAATGTCTTATCTTTATTCAACTCAGATGTGCACCCAGAATTAGTGAAGTAAATATGTAACCAATGTATATACTTTTTCAATTAATATATACATCAGTCATTTATTGGAATTATTGTTTTTTGGAGTATAAACATTACTATACACAATACCAAATAAGGAACCATAAATACTATTACTGAGTGTGTTACAATTAATATCCATTGTGTTTATCACATGGTGCATATTTAGTTGTTTATTATTAGGCTAATATGATCTGAGATACCATAATGTACTATTATAGTATTAATATAGGGCTTATTGTATATAATTACTTCCTCTAAATGGACATGTAATTTGCACACTGGAGCGCTTATATGCAATACAGAATCACTATCTACATACACTGACTGATTATGATCTGCATTAAATATGCTGAGGTTTTCTCAGTCTCTTTGTATATGATATATAATGTTACATAGCTAGCAAAAGTGTAGCAATATTGCCCAATACCAATACGATTCATTTTAGGAACTATACACTTTAAATCTTCACTATGAATTCACTTATTAGCTGTGTTTATTCCAACTATGTACAAAGAGTGATATAACATGTGAAAACGTTATCGCTGCAGTATATATCGTTTGTGATCATTCAGTCATGGTCAGACAAGACAAAAGTGAATTTGATGGTAACATGCACGTCTGAGTATCCCTGTCGCAATTATTTTAAAACCAATAGCCGTCATGAGTAATTTGAACGTATCATCACAGCATAACAGTGTACATATCCATTAATATGATATGATCGCACAATTGAAGTGTATAGCATAAACATTGGGTGATTGAATGTTCGAAAAAAATCTAATAGCCAATCAGATTGTTTGTATGATGACCACACTCTGGTACACAGATTCACTGGGATTTGTTCAAAAGGAGGCGTGTACGTGAGTTAACACGCTATTGGCTCTGACACGGCCCTATAGGGTATATAAAGCTCCAGATTGTGGCACTCGGCTTGTAATTTTTTATTCCACATTGAGAAAGGCCAGATAGTAACAGCCAAAACGGGTTTGTGTATTTTTTTATTCCCCCTTGGATAGTATTACAGTATTACATGGTATACATGGTATTTGGGAACATTGTTTAAACTACCCCTGGCACCTGAAGCCAACGTTTTCAGCTATCGGCCAGGAATACAGGGGGGGGGGTGGTTTGGCACTGTGTCCTGTTATTTATGTTTTCTGTGTTGGGGATTTAGTATAAAGGGGTGACAAGGTTTTGCCTTTATCCATATATGTAATGTTTAGTACATCCCTTTATTTTATTGAATGTTTAATAAATTACGGCCAGATTATGAGTTTTGCGTTATAAGCTGTGCGGTGCTAACGAGCAGTTTTTTCTCACCGCTCACTTACCTGCAGCTCTGGTATTACAAACCCGGCATTAAAAGGCAAGAAGTGAGCGTAGAGCAAAATTGAGCTCCTTACCGCACTCCAATACCAGCGCTGCTTAAGTCAGCGGTGAGCTGGTCGTAAGTGCTCGTGCACGATTTCCCGATAGACATCATTGGGGAGAGCCAGCTGACAAAAAGTCTAACACCTGCAAAAAAGCAGCGTAAAGCTCCGTAACGCAGCCCCATTGATTCCTATGGGGAAACACATTTTATGTTTACACCTAACACCCTAACATGAACCCCGAGTCTAAACACCCCTAATTAATCTTACACTTATTAACCCCTAATCTTCCGCCCCAACATCGCCGACACCTACATTATACTTATTAACCCCTAATCTGCCGCTTCGGACACCGCCGCCACCTACACTATACTTATGAACCCCTAATCTGCTGCACCCAACATCGCCGACACCTACATTATATTTATTAACCCCTAATCTACTGCCCCCAATGTCGCCGCCACTAATTAACCCCTAAACCTAAGTCTAACCCTAACCCTAACACCCCCTAATTGAAATATAATTTAAGTAAATATAAATAAAATTACTATCATTAACTACATTATTCTTATTTAAAACTAAATACTTAACTATAAAATAAACCCTAAGCTAGCTACAATATAACTAAGCGTTACATTGTAGCTAGCTTAGGGTTTATTTTTATTTTACAGGCAAGTTTGTATTTATTTTAACTAGGTAGAATAGTTATTAAATAGTTATTAACTATTTAATAACTACCTAGCTAAAATAAATACAAATTTACCTGTAAAATAAAACCTAACCTAAGTTACACTAACACCTAACACTGCACTACAATTAAATAAATTACATACATTAAATACAATTAAATAAATTAAATTAAATTAGCTAAATCACAAAACCTCCACTAAATTACAGAAAATAAAAAACAAATTACAGATCTTTAAACTAATTACACCTAATCTAATAGCCCTATCAAAATAAAATGCCCCCCCCCCCAAAATAAAAAAACCCTAGCCTAAACTAAACTACCAATAGCCCTTAAAAGGGCCTTTTGCTGGGCATTGCCCCAAAGAAATCAGCTCTTTTTCCTGTAACAAAAAAATACAAATACCCCCCAATAGTAAAACCACCCACACAACCAAGCCCCCAAATAAAATACTAACTAAAAAAACCTAAGCTCCCCATTGCTCTGAAAAGGGCATTTGGATGGGCATTGCCCTTAAAAGGGCATTTAGCTCTATTGCAGGCCCAAAGCTCTAACCTAAAAAATAAACCCATCCAATACACCCTTAAAAAAATCCTAACACTAACCCCCAAAGATTCACTTACCGGGAGAAGTCTTCATCCAGGAGGCAAGATGTCCTCAATGAAGCCAGCAGAAGTGGTCCTCCAGACGGGCAGAAGTGGTCCTCCAGATGGGCAGAAGTCTTCATCCAGACAGCATCTTCTATCTTCATCCTTCCGGCGTGGAGCGGCTCCATCTTCAAGACATCCGACGCGGAGCATCCTCTTCAAACGACGGCTTCTTCATAATGAATATCTCTTTAAGTGACGTCATCCAAGATGGCGTCCCTTAGATTCTGATTGGTTGATAGAATTCTATCAGCCAATCAGAATTAAGGTAGAAAAAATCCTATTGGCTGATGCAATCAGCCAATAGGATTGAGCTAGCATTTTATTGGCTGTTCCAATCAGCCAATAGAATGCAAGCTCAATCCTATTGGCTGATTGGATCTAGAATTCTATCAGCCAATCGGAATCTAAGGGACGCCATCTTGGATGACGTCACTTAGGCTAGGGTTTTTTTTTATTTTGGGGGGCTTTTTTTATTTTGATAGGGCTATTAGATTAGGTGTAAATGGTTTAAAGATCTGTAATTTGTTTTTTATTTTCTGTAATTTAGTGTTTGTTTGTTTTTGTGATTTAGCTAATTTAATTTATTTAATGTATGTAATTTATTTAATTGTAGTGTAGTGTTAGGTGTTAGTGTAACTTTGGTTAGGTTTTATTTTGCAGGTAAATTTGTATTTATTTTAGCTAGGTAGCTATTAAATAGTTAATAACTATTTAATAACTATTCTACCTAGTTAAAATATATACAAACTTGCCTGTAAAATAAAAATAAACCCTAAGCTAGATACAATGTAACTATTAGTTATATTGTAGCTATCTAACGGCTAGATTTAGAGTTTTGTCGGTAACGACCCGCGTAGCTAACGCTGGCTTTTTTCTGGCCGCACCTTTAAAATAACTCTGGTATTGAGAGTCCACAGAATGGCTGCGTTAGGCTCCAAAAAAGGAGCGTAGAGCATATTTAACGCAACTTCAACTCTCGATACCAGAGTTGCTTACGGACGCGGCCAGCCTCAAAAACGTGCTCGTGCACGATTCCCCCATAGAAAACAATGGGGCTGTTTGAGCTGAAAAAAAACCTAACACCTGCAAAAAAGCCGCGTTCAGCTCCTAACGCAGCCCTTCCTACGTCTGCACCTAACACCCTAACATGTACCCCGAGTCTAAACACCTCTAACCTTACACTTATTAACCCCTATTCTGCCGCCCCCGCTATCGCTGACCCCTGCATATTATTTTTAACCCCTAATCTGCCGCTCCGTAAACCGCCGCTACTTACATTATCCCTATGTACCCCTAATCTGCTGCCCCTAACACCGCCGACCCCTATATTATATTTATCAACCCCTAATCTGCCCCCCACAACGTCGCCTCCACCTGCCTACACTTATTAACCCCTAATCTGCCGACCGGACCGCACCGCTATTATAATAAAGTTATTAACCCCTAATCCGCCTCACTCCCGCCTCAATAACCCTATAATAAATAGTATTAACCCCTAATCTGCCCTCCCTAACATCGCCGACACCTAACTTCAAACATTAACCCCTAATCTGCCGACTGGAGCTCACCGCTATTCTAATAAATGTATTAACCCCTAAAGCTAAGTCTAACCCTAACACCCCCCTAAATTAAATATAATTTAAATCTAACAAAATTAATTAACTCTTATTAAATAAATTATTCCTATTTAAAGCTAAATACTTAACTGTAAAATAAATCCTAATATAGCTACAATATAAATTATAATTATATTATAGCTATTTTAGGATTTATATTTATTTTACAGGTAACTTTGTATTTATTTTAACCAGGTACAATAGCTATTAAATAGTTAAGAACTATTTAATAGCTAAAATAGTTAAAATAATTACAAAATTACCTGTAAGATAAATCCTAACCTAAGTTACAATTAAACCTAACACTACACTATCAATAAATACATAAAATAAAATACCTACAATTACCTACAATTAAACCTAACACTACACTATCAATAAATTAATTAAATACAATACCTACAAATAACTACAATGAAATAAACTAACTAAAGTACAAAAAATAAAAAAGAACTAAGTTACAAAAAATAAAAAAATATTTACAAACATAAAAAAAATATTACAACAATTTTAAACTAATTACACCTACTCTAAGCCCCCTAATAAAATAACAAAGCCCCCAAAATAAAAAATGCCCTACCCTATTCTAAATTACAAAAGTTCAAAGCTCTTTTACCTTACCAGCCCTGAACAGGGCCCTTTGCGGGGCATGCCCCAAGAAATTCAGCTCTTTTTCCTGTAAAAAAACACATACAATACCCCCCCCAACATTACAACCCACCACCCACATACCCCTAATCTAACCCAAACCCCCTTTAAATAAACCTAACACTAAGCCCCTGAAGATCTTCCTACCTTGTCTTCACCTCACTGGGTATCACACCGATCCGTCCTGGCTCCGATATCTTCATCTAAGCCCAAGCGGGGGCTAGACATCCATCATCCGACGGCTGAAGAAGTCCAGAAGAGGCTCCAAAGTCTTCATCCTATCCGGGAAGAAGAGTAGATCCGGACCAACAACCATCTTCTTCCAAGCGGCATCTTCTATCTTCATCCGATGAGGACCGGCTCCATCTTGAAGACCTCCACCGCGGACCCATCTTCTTCCGACGACGACTTCCCGACGAATGACGGTTCTTTTAAGGGACGTCATCCAAGATGGCGTCCCTCGAATTCCGATTGGCTGATAGGATTCTGAGGTAGGAAAATTCTGATTGGCTGATGGAATCAGCCAATCAGAATAAAGTTCAATCCGATTGGCTGATTCAATCAGCCAATCAGATTGAGCTTGCATTCTATTGGCTGTTCCGATCAGCCAATAGAATGCAAGCTCAATCTGATTGGCTGATCGGATCAGCCAATTGGATTGAACTTGATTCTGATTGGCTGATTCCATCAGCCAATCAGAATTTTCCTACCTTAATTCCGATTGGCTGATAGAATGCTATCAGCCAATCGGAATTCGAGGGACGCCATCTTGGATGACGTCCCTTAAAGGAACCGTCATTCATCGGGAAGTCGTCGTCGGAAGAAGATGGGTCCGCGGTGGAGGTCTTCAAGATGGAGCCGGTCCTCATCGGATGAAGATAGAAGATGCCGCTTGAAAGAAGATGGTTGCCGATCCGGATCTACTCTTCTTCCCGGATAGGATGAAGACTTTGGAGCCTCTTCTGGACTTCTTCAGCCATGGGATGATGGATGTCTAGCCCCCGCTTGGGCTTAGATGAAGATATCGGAGCCAGGACGGATCGGTGTGATACCCGGTGAGGTGAAGACAAGGTAGGAAGATCTTCAGGGGCTTAGTGTTAGGTTTATTTAAGGGGGGTTTGGGTTAGATTAGGGGTATGTGGGTGGTGGGTTGTAATGTTGGGGGGGGTATTGTATGTGTTTTTTTACAGGAAAAAGAGCTGAATTTCTTGGGGCATGCCCCGCAAAGGGCCCTGTTCAGGGCTGGTAAGGTAAAAGAGCTTTGAACTTTTGTAATTTAGAATAGGGTTGGGCATTTTTTATTTTGGGGGGCTTTGTTATTTTATTAGGGGGCTTAGAGTAGGTGTAATTAGTTTAAAATTGTTGTAATATTTTTCTTATGTTTGTAAATATTTTTTTATTTTTTGTAACTTAGTTCTTTTTTATTTTTTTTACTTTAGTTAGTTTATTTCATTGTATTTATTTGTAGATATTGTATTTAATTAATTTATTGATAGTGTAGTGTTAGGTTTAATTGTAGGTAATTGTAGGTATTTTATTTAATTAATTTATTGATAGTGTAGTGTTAGGTTTAATTGTAACTTAGGTTAGGATTTATTTTACAGGTAATTTTGTAATTATTTTAACTAGGTAGCTATTAAATAGTTCTTAACTATTTAATAGCTATTGTACCTGGTTAAAATAAATACAAAGTTACCTGTAAAATAAATATAAATCCTAAAATAGCTATAATATAATTATAATTTATATTGTAGCTATATTAGGGTTTATTTTACAGGTAAGTATTTAGTTTTAAATAGGAATAATTTCTTTAATAAGAGTTAATTTATTTCGTTAGATTTAAATTATATTTAACTTAGGGGGGTGTTAGTGTTAGGGTTAGATTTAGCTTTAGGGGTTAATCCATTTATTAGAATAGCGGCGAGATTCGGTCGGCAGATTAGGGGTTAATAATTTAATTTAGGTGTCGGCGATGTTAGGGAGGGCAGATTAGGGGTTAATACTATTTATTATAGGGTTATTGAGGCGGGAGTGAGGCGGATTAGGGGTTAATAACTTTATTATAGTAGCGGTGAGATCCGCTTGTCAGATTAGGGGTTAATAAGTGTAGGCAGGTGGAGGCGACGTTGAGGGGGGCAGGTTAGGGGTTAATAAATATAATATAGGGGTCGGCGGTGTTAGGGGCAGCAGATTAGGGGTACATAAGTATAACGTAGGTGGCGGTCGGCATATTAGGGGTTAAAAAAATTTAATCGAGTGTCGTCGATGTGGGGGGACCTCGGTTTAGGGGTACATAGGTAGTTTATGGGTGTTAGTGTACTTTAGAGCACAGTAGTTAAGAGCTTTATAAACCGGCGTTAGCCCAGAAAGCTCTTAACTACTGACTTTTTTCTGCGGCTGGAGTTTTGTCGTTAGATTTCTAACGCTCACTTCAGACACGACTCTAAATACCGGAGTTAGGAAGATCCCATTGAAAAGATAGGATACGCAATTGACGTAAGGGGATCTGCGGTATGGAAAAGTCGCGGCTGAAAAGTGAGCGTTAGACCCTTTCTTGACTGACTCCAAATACCGGCGGTAGCCTAAAACCAGCGTTAGGAGCCTCTAACGCTGGTTTTCACGGCTACCGCCAAACTCCAAATCTAGGCCTTAGGGTTTATTTTATAGGTAAGTATTTAGTTTTAAATAGGAATAATTTAGTTAATGATAGTAATTTTATTTAGATTTATTTAAATTATATTTCATTAGGGGGTGTTAGGGTTAGACTTAGGTTTAGGTTAATAAATTTAATATAGTGGCCGCCACGTTGGGGCGGCAGATTAGGGGTTAATAAATATAATGTAGGTGGCAGCGATGTTAGGGGCAGCAGATTAGGGGTTAATATTATTTAAATAGTGTTTGCGAGGCGGGAGTGCGGCGGTTTAGGGGTTAATATGTTTATTCTAGTGGCGGCAGATTAGGGGTTGAAAATTTTTATTTTATTGTTTGCAATGCGAGATGGCCTCGGTTTAAGGGTTTATGGGTGTTAGTGTACTTTTTAGCACTTTAGTTATAAGTTTTATGCTACAGATTTGTAGTGTAAAACTCATAACTACTGACTTTAGAATGCGTTACAGATCTTGGAGGTAGAGGGTGTACCGCTCACTTTTTGGCCTCCCAGGACAGACTCGTAATACCAGCGCTATGGAAGTCCCATAGAAAAAAGGGTTTACAAAGTTTACGTAAGTCGATTTGCAGTAAGGCCAAAAAAGTGTGCGGGGCCCCTAAACCTGCAAGACTTGTAATAGCAGCGGTAGTGAAAAAGCAGCGTTAGGACCTGTTAACGCTGCTTTTTCAGCTTACTGCAAAACTCGTAATCTAGCCGTTAGTTTTTTAAAAACATTAACTACTCACTCTACTTTAGCTGAGATTACTTAGCATTTAACCCTTTCTTGTCCTCTACATTCCTTCCCTATTTTTTGAATTAATTGTATTTAAAGGGGCAGCACCGAGGTATTTATTACCCCTTATATCCTATAATTATTTGATCACAGTGCAAATATTTTTCTATTGTTTGAACGTTAACATACCCACGCATGCGCATTCAGTCATTTTTGCAATTGTGCATGTTCAGTGAGATACTGTTGTAATTTGCAACATCACCATCATTCAGACACAGGGGCCGAATTATCAAGCTCCGAATGGAGTTTGATGCCCCTGTTTCTGCGCGAGCCTTCAGGCTCGCCGGAAACAGCAGCTATGAAGCAGTTATGAAGCGACTGGAATCTGATAAACTGGGCTAAGGACAACTGAGGCCAAGCCATCAGGGCATTGAAGATCGCTCTCAACTCCAAGATGTTTATGAGGAGAGAAAACTACTCCTGAGTCCATAGGCCCTGAGCCTTTAACGAGTCCCAGACTGCTCCCCAACCTAGCAGGCTGGCGTCCATGGTCACAATCAACCAGGAGGGTCTCCGGAAGCATGTGTCCTGAGACAGATGATTATTATTATTATTATTATTATTATCAGGTATTTGTAGAGCGCCAACAGATTCCGCAGCGCTGAGAAATGATCCTGAGAAATCCACCATGAGTGAGAGTCTCTTGTCAACTGGTCCAGATCTATCCTCTGAGACACATCCAAATGGTCTCCATTCCATGGTCTAACATGCATAATTGTAGAGCTCTCAAATAGAATCAAGCAAAGGGAATGATGTCCATGGAAGCGACAATCAGACCAATTACTTCCATGCATTGAGCCACTGATGGCCGTACAGTAGACTGGAGAGAGAGGCAAGAGGATAGAAGTTTGGAAAATCTTCATAGATAGGGAATTTGTGATGGTCCCTAAAAACACACACCCTTGTAGCTGGAATAAGGGAACTCTTTTCCAAATTCAGTTTCCATACGTGGGAACGTAGCAAAGACAACAAGATCTCTGTATGAAAGTTTGCCAGTTGAAAAGATGGCGCCTGAACCAATATGTCGTCCAGGTAAGGCGCCACCGCAATTTCCTGAGACCTGAGAAAATTTTGGGAGCTGTGGCAAGGCCAAATGGAAGAGCAACAAATTGAAAGTGCTTGTCTAGAAAAGTGAATCTCAGGAACTGGTGATGATCCTTGTGGATGGGAACATAAAGATACGCGTCCTTCAGGTCTATGGTCATCATGAACTGACCCTCTTGGACCAAAGGAAGAATGGAACAAATGGTTTCCATTTTGATGGACGGTAC
Organism: Bombina bombina; assembly: GCF_027579735.1. Taxonomy (NCBI): domain Eukaryota; kingdom Metazoa; phylum Chordata; class Amphibia; order Anura; family Bombinatoridae; genus Bombina; species Bombina bombina. The sequence goes on along the minus strand of NC_069501.1, from coordinate 304,363,800 downwards.
TCTGAGAAATTTGTTGAGACACTTTAGGTTTAAAATGGGTCGAAAAGTTACCTCTTTTTTGGGAACCACAAACAGATTTGAATAGAATACTAGACTCTGTTCTCTTACTGGGACTGGAACAATCACTCCCAGGGAGGAAAGATCCTGAATACAGCTTAAGAATGCCTCTTTTTTAACCTGATCCGCAGATAACCTTGAGAGGAGGAATCTGCCCCTGGGAGGACGAGACTTGAATTCTATTTTGTAACCCCGAGACACTACGTCCAAAGCCCAAGGGTCTGGGACATCACATATCCAAGCTTGTCGAAACAAGGAAAGTCTGCCCCCCCACTTGATCCAATGCCGGACCGAGGGCAGACCCTTCATGCCGACTTAGTCTCAGACAAAGGCTTCTTTGATTGTTTCCCCTATTCCAAGTCTGATTTGATTTCCAGGAGGACTTAGACTGCTCCAGTTTGGAGGAGGGAGAGCCTTTTGACCCTTGAAGTTACAAAAGGAATGAAAATTTGAATTTTGGGGGGCGGAGCTAGCCGTCATAGAGAGAAGCTGTGCCTGGTTAGAGCTCCTGCATAAAAAACAAATAAAACCCTTTTAAATCTAATATTATTGCCAGCAAGCAGCAACATTTACTAGCTGACCACAGCAGGACATGGACTTAATCGATATCTGGCCTATCATGTGCTTCAGAGCCGAACCGAAGACATATGGTGCAGGCACTTCCAGAGCCTATTTAGGAAAGACCGCGGCTGCGGCCTGTATCGGAACCGGAGAAGTTACTGAGATTTGGGGAGGACCCGGGAGCGCTATAGCAGACTGTGGCCAGAGAAGTTTGTGGCAGCCTAGCTGCGAAGTGACAGGATCATGGCGGAAGCCCGCAAAGCTATCCTAGCCCTGTTTGAGCACTACAATTACAAACTTCTGAACAGGATGGACCAACTTGTTTTAGCTGTTACCCGCCGGGATGCGGAGGAAGATAACGTTGAGACCTACCAACCTGCGGTGGTGGCACCCGACATACACGTGGGTGTTAACCAGGAGATTCCATCTTGCTATCTTTCATCGGAGGAGGTAGCAGTTCAGAGAGGTGCCGCTGCTGTGGTCCCTGAATTGACCGGAGAAGAACCTGTGGCTAAGCCCGTGCGGGTGGTGGCAGCCCCAGAAGCAAGCTATCGTAGCAGGTGGGCCCTTTCTCTCCATCCTCCAGAACTACAGTGCTGCCATTCTGCTGTGCAGTTGTTTGGGCTATTGTTATGGTGGCATGTTTCCCGAGGTCCTCAAACTGGCATAGGTTAAATGAGGGACTGTGTCTTTGAGGATATGCTGGTGTCTACGTATCTGCTGTGGTCACAATATTCCTTCTAGGTTTATACTGCTATTCTCCCGAATTACCTTTTGTTTTTATTAACACTTGCTGCGGCTCACTATGAAGGCCCTGGGCCTGACATACGATCCTGCTCTCTGGCCTCCTTCACTGACTCAAGCTATATGTTTTAATGGTTGGGGACTTTCTGACATATATACCATATATACATGGACTCATGTAAAAGAACTACTCCCTATTTTCTATGTTATGTCCCCTGCTTGACAACCTTTGGTAACACAAGGGAGAGCTACCTTTTGCCATATGTATTTTATTTCCTACTGTATTATATTTCTTTCTGTTTTTTATGTATACTGCTCAGAGACCAGACTAACACAAATCTATTGGGGTACTGTCTCATTAACAGGCAATATATGCTAGAGTCTGTATGCATGGGAACTTCAGCAGTGGGTTATATATTCCGCAAGTAACTTTTGAATGCTTATATACTTTTAAGCTATCAGTATTGTAATTTAGGGGCTGCTTCACCTGAAAGGGTCAGATGACACCTCATGAACCTGATATGAGATACCAGCGAGTATAATAGGGTCTGTTTGGTTCTCTTAGCTAGATACAGCGCTAGTTACTAATACTGTAGTGATGTAGTGAGTAGAGGGGGCCCTTTAACGCATAACTGCTGCACACAATCAGTTTAATTTGTTAGCATGCAGTTATATACCAAAATATGCCTGATTTCACCTAAATTCTTTTAAGTTGTGGCACCATAGTGACAGTTAGATGAGGACTAAAACTCCCTTGATGTCCCCTCTGTGTACGAGATAAATGAAGCTCTTACAGCAACGGTTTTTAGGCTTGATAGTTTTGTTTTGACTGTGTTGATTTTCTGTTTATGATTGAGGACTCTAGTATTATGTATCCAGTTCTTCTAGCATCCATTTAGACTCAGTACTTTCTCACAGGGCCCTGTTCTCCTCTGTGAGTAGTCTTAACTGGGATTTCTTACCAATAGTTGTAAATAGCACGTAAACATAATACATTCAGCTCCCACCTCTCAGAACTGTGAATCTCCATTAACTACTTCCCTATACTCAGCTTTCACAGTTGTTAAGTTACCTCATTAAATATCTATGTCTTCCAACGTAGTTGGAGCACATTATGCACATCATAGCTTTCACATAGGTTTGAAGCAGTCATTTAGGCTGGACGTTAAAGTTGTTAGATGTGTACAATAACATTACAGTATACTATTTGCGGCCCCCCCTCCGCCCCCCCCCCCCTGTGCGGTTAGGGATGATTTCTTTCTTCCCCGCATATCTTTTGACAGAGTTAGGTAGTCTCTGTCCAACCCGCAGAGTCATGACTTAGTTTTTCCTGTATTTTCATAGAACGGCTCTCGGGGTTTCAAACCGGGTAATTCAACTTTGTTATAATTTCCTGCTTCTCTGTAGTCTATTTAAGATAATAGTCCTAATCATCCATACGTTTTAATACAGGTTCAGTGTTAACAGATGTTAGATTTAGAATAGAAACTGAAGTCTGTTTTATTTGAAAATTGTATGTTCATTCCAGAATTTGTATCACTCCATATACGCTGAAACTGTGATTTGTACTGTTATCTCTGTCAACATGTCCTCAAATGCTTGTTTAATTTCTGGTCCCTTGATTGGACCTGTTAATCTGAGGACTTTGCGAATCTATTAGTCTAAAAAAATGAGGTGTTTAAGTGTCATGTCATGTCAGTAGAATGTATCTTATGTAGTTTTACCTTTTGATGAGACTGTTGTGAACCTGCTATTTTAAACTCAATAAAAAATATTAAAACAAAATTTGAATTTTGACGTCTCTTAGGTCTATTTTTCTTGTCTTGCGGTAGAAAGGACCCCTTTTCACCCGTAATTACAGCAATTATTTCCACCAGACCAGGACCAAACAGGGTCTTACCCTTGTAAGGTAATGACAGGAGCTTGGACTTGGAGGTAACATCAGCTGACCAAGATTTTAGCCACAGAGTCCTGTGGGCTAGGACAGTGAAGCCAGACATCTTGACTCCTAGTCAAATTACTTGCTTGTTGGCATAAGAGATAAAAAAATTGGCCAATTTAAGAGCCTTAGTCCTATTTTGGATCTCCTCTAACGGTGTCTCCTCTAAAATCAATTCAGACAAAGCATCACACCAATAAGATGCTGCACTTGTTACCGTGGAAATACAAACTGCAGGTTGCCTACATTTTATTTAAATAAGCCTCCAGCTTTTTGTCCATAGGATCTTTAAAAGAACAGCTATCCTCTATAGGAATCATGGTTCTCTTAGCCGGAGTAGAAATATCCCCTTCTACCTTAGGCACAATACACCATTAGTCCCAAATGGAGTCAGCAACAGGAAATATCTTTTTAAATACAGGGGACGGGGGAAAAGGAATCCCTGGCTTATCCCATTCCTGTGCAATGATATCCAATACACAATCTGGAACAGGGAACACTTCCACAGAGGAAGGAACATCATAGTATTTGTTAAGCTTACTAGATTTTTTTAGGGTTGACAGCAACAGAAGAATCTGAGTCATCCAAAGTAGCCAGTACCTCTTTTAGAAGTAAACAAAGGTCTTCAAGCTTAAATCTGAAGTTTACTTCTTCAGAATCATTCAAAGGATTTATACTGTCAGAATCTGAGATTTCACCCTTAGAAGCTACTGAGGTATCCTCCTCATCAGACTTATGAGGAAGGTCAACCATCGCAGCAGCAGAAGGAACAGACACCTTATTATCAGAAATATTCTTTGATTTCCTTTTGCGCTTCCCCAGCATGGGAAAAGCAGATAAAGCCGCATACACCGCAGAAGATATCGGTGCAGCAAAATCTACAGGCAAAAACACGCCTCCAGGAGGCTTAGAGGAACTGTATGTGACACCATAGAGGCTTGGGACGATTGAGGAGAAAGCTGTGACATATCCTGAACAGCATTATCCTGAGAGACAATAGGCTCAAAAGGTAGTAATTTATCTTTAAATTTTAAAGTTCTATCTAAACATGAGGAGCAAAATTGCATAGGCAAAACAATTTCCCTAATTAAAGGAATGAAAACAGACTTTAGTTTTAGAATGCCAAAAACGCTAAATAAGAATGATCAATATTGTGCCTCTACACCTCAGACATTCTGAGGTGCCCTACCTGACCTTCACAAAATATCAGCAATACTTTGTATAAAGCGGCAAATGAGTTGCCTTCCACCTCCCAGGGAAAACACTCGCATCAGCTCCGCTGCTCCACTCAGAGTCTAAAGTGGAAAAGCCGACAGTCACATGACCGGGCAAAAAAAACTGTGCAATAACTTTAAAGCGTGCGAGTCTTAAAACAAATTAATACTAGAAAGTAAAAATAGAATCGTTACCTCCTCAGTTAAATAAAGGCCTCTTGAGCCCCAGAGTTATCATCCCATAACAGCAAGGGAAGATATTAACCCCTTAGTCTCCACATACATAAACAGTGCCTGCACACTGCCCAGAAAACAAACCCTCTATAAGGGATTTATATATGTCCCAGAAAGCCAATGCAGAGATATATAGTGCAAGTCTCCAGTACCTAGGAGGCAAAAGCACTTACCTGCAGATCCAGCAGGAAGACAGTTTACAAGGTGTGAAAGGACACATACTCCTATCAGAGACCTTTAGAAAAAGAAAGAACAGAGTAACCAACTCTTGCTTTCTATACCAAGGGCAGCAAATATGTTAGAAAACAAAACAAGGACCACGTCATCAATTTCTAACTGCTTAAAAGCCACCACTACTCTCACTAAAGACAGCTAAACCCAAATCCTTGTTTGCAGGGAAAAGCACCCGAAAAAGGAATAAAAATCTTCAGAGACCGAACTTCACCTCCCCCATTGACAGAGGCAAAGAGAATGACTGGGGGTTATGGGTAAGGGAAGTGACACAACAGCTTTGCTGGGGTGCTCTTTGCCTCTTCCTGCTGGCCAGGAGTGAATATCCCACTAGTAATTGGAATGACGTTGTGGACTCTCCATGTCTTAGGAAAGAAAAATAGCACTCCCATTGTTGCGCTAATATTTACAAGTTAAAAGTTTGCATTGCATGCAAGCGAAAAGCGAAAGACTATATAAATATATATAAATAAATACAGCATATATATTTATAGATATAAATAGATAGATAGATGATAGATAGATAGAAAGATAGATAAATAGATTTTTCTTTCATGATTCAGATACAGCATGCACTTTTAAACAACTTTCTAATGTTCTTCTATTATCAGACATTCTTCCTTCTCTTGGTATAACTTGTTGAAAAAGCTTTGGAGTGTGCATGTGTCTGGAACACTATATAGCAGCAGTTTTGCAAGAAAGTTATCCATATGCAAGAGCACTAGATGACAGCATTATTTCCTGCCATATTGTGCTCCAGACACCTACCTAGATATCTCTTCAATAAAGAATACAATTGGAGCAAAGCAAATTTGATAACAGAAGTAGATTGGAAACTTTTTAAAAATTGTTTGCTCTGCCTGAATCCCTTTAATGTTAAAACTAACATTTTTAAAGTGAAGAACAAAGGTATTTCTAATTTTTAAAAAATCACTTTGTTTAAAAGGGATATTTCTCTTGTAAGGTGTATCCAGTCCACGGGTTCATCCATTACCTGTGGGATATTCTCCTTCCCAACAGGAAGTTGCAAGAGGACACCCACAACAGAGCTGTCTATATAGCTCCTCCCCTAACCCCCACCTCCAGTCATTCTCTTGCAACTCTCGACAAGATAGGAAGTATCAAGAGATATGTGGTGACTTAGTGTAGTGTTACCTTCAATCAAGAGTTTGTTATTTTTAAACGGTACTGTTTTACTCTAAGGCAGAAAATAGAAGAAGAATTCTGCCTGGAGGTTGATGATCTTAGCGGTTTGTAACTAAGGTCCATTGCTGTTCTCACACATAACTGAAGAGTATGGGAAAACTTCAGTTGGGGGAACGGGTCTGCAGATTACCTGCTTTGAGGTATGTTCAGTATTTTTATTTCTAGAGAGATGAATAAATTCTAGAAAATGCTGACAGAGCCTTGTGTATTTGAGGTAAGCTAGATGCAGTGATTTAACAACGACTGGGATCATGCTTACAAAACAGGGTAATACTCATGTTAATACTCATATTACTTAGTGACAAAACGTTTACATGTTTCATAAATAGGACGTTTTTTCTCTGAGGGAGATAAGTCTTTATTTGGGGCCTAGTTTTCCACATGGCTAGTCAGATACTCCTAGGAGTATTTTCTTAAAGGGACAGTCTAGTCCAAAAAAAACTTTCATGATTCAGATAGCGCATGTAATTTTAAACAATTTTCCAATTTACTTTTATCACCAATTTTTCTTTGTTCTCTTGGTATTCTTAGTTGAAAGCTTAACTTAGGAGGTTCATATGCTAATTTCTTAGACCTTGAAGGCCGCCTCTTAAGAATGCATTTTAACAGGTTTTTCACCACTAGAGGGTGTTAGTTCATGTTTTTTCATATAGATAACACTGTGCTTGTGCACGTGAAGTTACCTGGGAGCCATCACTGATTGGCTAAACTGCAAGTCTGTCAAAAGAACAAATAAAGGGGCAGTCTGCAGAGGCTTAGATACAAGATAATCACAGAGGTAAAAAATATATAAATATAACTGTGTTGGATATGCAAAACTAGGGAATGGGTAAACAAGGGATTATCTATCTTTTAAAACAATAACAATTCTGGTGTAGACTGTCCCTTTAAGGCCCCTCTGACATCCAGTACATGGTGGGAGGGGCCTATTTTCGCGCTCTAGATGCGCAGTTTCTTTCAGACTGAGACATCCAGCTTCCCTAGAGGAGTCCTCTGGCATCTGAGGACCATTATAAGGGGATTGTTTCTTCCCTAAATCGTATTTGAGGGCAGGTAGGAGCCTCATCAGAGCTGTGGCAAGGTGCTCAACTGTCTTTTACCGGTGGTTGACATTTTTTAAATCCAGTTTGGGGGCTAAGGGGTTAATCATCCATTTGCAAGTGGGTGCAATGTTGCTTTAGTCCCTTACACACACTGTAAAAATTTCGAAGACTTTACTATATTTTTACACTATTTTGCAGTTTAAGTGCTAGTTTTTTTCTCTTAAAGGCACAGTAACGTTTTTGTTTAATTGCTGTTCTCCTTTATTAAAGTGTTTTCCAAGCTTGCTTGTCTCATTACTAGTCTGTTAAACTCCTTGTTCAATATGTTTGGAAGCCATTGTGGAACCCCCTCTTAGAATGTGTACCAAATGTACTGAAATTTCTATAAACTATAAAGACCATATTATGGCGCTTAAAGATTTATCTCCAGAGGATTCTCTGACTGAAAAAAGGGAGATTATGCCATCTAGCTCTCCCCATGTGTCAGAACCTATAACTCCCGCTCAAGTGACGCCAAGTACATCTAGCGCGTCTAATTCTTTTACCTTACAGGACATGGCGGCAGTTATGAATGCTACCCTCTCAGAGGTATTGTCCAAACTGCCAAGGTTACAGGAAAGCGAGACAGCTCTGGGGCTAGAACTAATACAGATCTTTCTGACGCTTTAATACCTGTGTCCGATATACCCTCACAATACTCAGAAGCTGAGGCAGGACAGCTTCTATCTGTGGGTGACATTTCAGATTCAGGGAAGGCGTTGCTTCAGTCTGATTCTGAAATGACAGCGTTTAAATTTAGGCTCGAACACCTCCGCTTATTGCTTAGGGAGGTTTTAGCGACTCTGGATGACTGTGAACCCATTGTAGTTCCAGAGAAATTGTGTAAGATGGACAAATACTTTGCAGTGCCTGTTTACACTAATGTTTTTCCAGTCCCTAAGAGGTTTTCGGAAATTATTACTAAGGAATGGTATAGACTAGGTGTGCCGTTTTCTCCCCCTCCTGCTTTTAAAAAGAGGTTTCCCATAGATGCCGCCATACGGGACTCGTGGCAGACGGTCCCTAAGGTGGAGGGAGCAGTCTCTACCCTAGCTAAGCGTACAACTATCCCCATCGAGGACAGTTGTGCTTTCCTAGATCCTATGGATAAAAAATTGGAGGGTCTCCTTAAGAAAAATTTTAAACATCAAAGTTTTATTCTCCAGCCTCTTGCATGCATTGCCCCAGTTACTGCTGCAGTGGCTTTTTGGTTCGAGTCTCTTGAGGAGGCTCTACAGGTGGAGACCCCGTTAGATGATATTTTAGACAGGATTAAAGCTCTTAAGTTAGCTAATTCCTTTATTTCTGATGCCGTTTTTCATTTAACCAAGCTAACGGCTAAGAATTAAGGTTTTGCTATTCTGGTGCGTAGGGCACTATAAGTCCTGGTCCTTAAGTCCTGGTCAGCAGACGTTACTTCAAAATCTAAGCTTCTTAACATCCCCTTCAAGGGACAGACCCTATTCGGGCCTGGTCTGAAGGAGATCATTTCTTATATTACTGGAGGAAAAGGTCACGCCCTTCCTCAGGATAGGTCCAATAAGTTAAGGACCAAACAGAATAATTTTCGTTCTTTTCGAAACTTCAAGAGTGGCGCAGCATCAGCTTCCTCTAATACAAAACAAGAGGGAAATTTTGCTCAGTCCAAACCAGTCTGGAGACCTAACCAGACTTGGAACAAGGGGAAGCAGGCCAAAAAACCTGCTGCTGCCTCTAAGACAGCATGAAGGCGTAGCCCCCGATCCGGGACCGGATCTAGTAGGGGGCAGACTTTCTCTCTTCGCTCAGGCTTGGGCAAAAGATGTCCAGGATCCCTGGGCACTAGAGATTGTTTCCCAGGGATATCTTCTGGAATTCAAAGGTTCATCTCCAAAGGGGAGATTTCACCTCTCACAACTATCTGCAAACCAGATAAAGAGAGAGGCATTCTTACATTGACAAGACCTCCTGGATATGGGAGTGATCCACCCAGTTCCAAGGGAGGAACAGGGGCAGGGTTTCTATTCAAACCCGTTTATAGTTCCCAAAAAGGAGGGAACGTTCAGACTAATCTTGGATCTCAAAATCCTAAACAAATTTCTCAGGGTCCCATCTTTCAAGATGGAGACAATATGAACCATCCTCCCTATGATCCAGGAGGGTCAATATATGACTACCGTGGACTTAAAGGATGCTTATCTCCACATTCCGATTCACAGAGATCATCATCAGTTCCTCAGGTTCGCCTTCCTAGACAGGCATTACCAGTTTGTGGCTCTTCCCTTCGGATTAGCCATGGCGCGAAGAATCTTTACGAAAGGTTCTAGGGTCTCTACTGGCGGTTCTAAGGCTGTGGGGCATAGCGGTGGCTCCTTACCTAGACGACATCCTGATCCAGGCATCGACTTTTCAAATCGCCAAGTCCCATACGGACATTGTTCTGGCCTTTCTGAGGTCTCACGGGTGGAAGGTGAACAGAGAAAAGAGTTCTCTCTCTCCTTTCACAAGAGTTTCCTTCCTAGGTACTCTGATAGATTCGGTAGAAATGAAAATTTTTCTGACAGAGGTCAGGATATCAAAGCTTCTAACTTCTTGCCGTGCTCTTCATTCCACTTCTCGGCCGTCAGTAGCTCAGTGTATGGAAATGATCGGCCTAATGGTAGCGGCAATGGACATAGTTCCGTTTGCCCGCCTACATCTCAAACCACTGCAACTTTGCATGCTCAATCAGTGGGATGGGGACTACACAGATCTGTCTCCTCTGCTAAATCTGGATCAAGAGACCAGGGATTCTCTTCTCTGGTGGTTATCTCAAGTCCATCTGTCCAGGGGAATGAGTTTCCACAGGCTAGAGTGGACTATACAGGGAGTGCAGAATTATTAGGCAAGTTGTATTTTTGAGGATTAATTTTATTATTGAACAACAACCATGTTCTCAATGAACCCAAAAAACTCATTAATATCAAAGCTGAATAGTTTTGGAAGTAGTTTTTAGTTTGTTTTTAGTTATAGCTATTTTAGGGGGATATCTGTGTGTGCAGGTGACTATTTCTGTGCATAATTATTAGGCAACTTAACAAAAAACAAATATATACCCATTTCAATTATTTATTTTTACCAGTGAAACCAATATAACATCTCAACATTCACAAATATACATTTCTGACATTCAAAAACAAAACAAAAACAAATCAGTGACCAATATAGCCACCTTTCTTTGCAAGGACACTCAAAAGCCTGCCATCCATGGATTCTGTCAGTGTTTTGATCTGTTCACCATCAACATTGCGTGCAGCAGCAACCACAGCCTCCCAGACACTGTTCAGAGAGGTGTACTGTTTTCCCTCCTTGTAAATCTCACATTTGATGATGGACCACAGGTTCTCAATGGGGTTCAGATCAGGTGAACAAGGAGGCCATGTCATTAGATTTTCTTCTTTTATACCCTTTCTTGCCAGCCACGCTGTGGAGTACTTGGACGCGTGTGATGGAGCATTGTCCTACATGAAAATCATGTTTTTCTTGAAGGATGCAGACTTCTTCCTGTACCACTGCTTGAAGAAGGTGTCTTCCAGAAACTTGCAGTAGGACTGGGAGTTGAGCTTGACTCCATCCTCAACCCGAAAAGGCCCCACAAGCTCATCTTTGATGATACCAGCCCAAACCAGTACTCCACCTCCACCTTGCTGGCATCTGAGTCGGACTGGAGCTCTCTGCCCTTTACCAATCAAGCCACGGGCCCATCCATCTGGCCCATCAAGACTCACTCTCATTTCATCAGTCCATAAAACCTTAGAAAAATCAGTCTTGCGATATTTCTTGGCCCAGTCTTGACATTTCAGCTTGTGTGTCTTGTTCAGTGGTGGTCGTCTTTCAGCCTTTCTTACCTTGGCCATGTCTCTGAGTATTGCACACCTTGTGCTTTTGGGCACTCCAGTGATGTTGCAGCTCTGAAATATGGCCAAACTGGTGGCAAGTGGCATCTTGGCAGCTGCACGCTTGACTTTTCTCAGTTCATGGGCAGTTATTTTGCGCCTTGGTTTTTCCACGTGCTTCTTGCGACCCTGTTGACTATTTTGAATGAAATGCTTGATTGTTCGATGATCACGCTTCAGAAGCTTTGCAATTTTAAGAGTGCTGCATCCCTCTGCAAGATATCTCACTATTTTTTACTTTTCTGAGCCTGTCAAGTCCTTCTTTTGACCCATTTTGCCAAAGGAAAGGAAGTTGCCTAATAATTATGCACACCTGATATAGGGTGTTGATGTCATTAGACCACACCCCTTCTCATTACAGAGATGCACATCACCTAATATGCTTAATTGGTAGTAGGCTTTCGAGCCTATACAGCTTGGAGTAAGACAACATGCATAAAGAGGATGATGTGGTCAAAAAACTCATTTGCCTAATAATTCTGCACTCCCTGTAGTGACGACAGATGCCAGCCTTCTGGGCTGGGGCGCAGTCTGGAATTCTCTGAAGGCTCAGGGTTCGTGGACTCAGGAGGAGGCCCTCCTTCTGATAAATATTCTGGAGTTAAGAGCAATATTCAATGCTCTTCAGGCTTGGCCTCAACTAGCTGCGGTCAGATTCATCAGATTTCAGTTGGACAATATCACGACTGTAGCCTATATCAATCATCAGGGGGGAACAAGGAGTCCCCTGGCAATGATGGAGGTTTCCAAGATAATTTTATGGGCAGAGGTTCACTCTTGCCATCTCTCTGCTATCCATATCCCAGGAGTAGAGAACTGGGAGGCGGACTTTCTAAGTCGGCAGACTTTTCATCCGGGGGAGTGGGAGCTCCATCCGGAGGTATTTGCCCAGCTGATTCAACTATGGGGCAAACCAGAACTGGATCTGATGGCATCTCGTCAGAACGCCAAGCTTACGTTACGGGTCCAGTTCAAGGGATCCCCAGGCAACGCTGATAGATGCTCTAGCAGTGCCCTGGTCCTTCAGCCTGGCTTATGTGTTTCCACCATTTCCTCTCCTCCCTCATCTGATTGCCAAGATCAAGCAGGAGAGAGCTTCTGTGATTTTGATAGCACCTGCGTGGCCACGCAGGACTTGGTATGCGGATCTGGTGGACATGTCATCCTTCCCACCATGGACTCTGCCTCTGAGGCAGGACCTTCTACGCCAAGGTCCATTCAAACATCCAAATCTAGTTTCTCTGCGTCTGACTGCTTGGAGATTGAACGCTTGATTTGATCAAAACGTGGTTTCTCTGAGTCGGTCATTGATACCTTGATTCAGGCTCGAAAGCCTGTCACCAGGAAAATCTATCATAAGATATGGTGTAAATATCTTCATTGGTGTGAATCCAAGGGTTACTCGTGGAGTAAGGTCAGGATTCCTAGAATACTATCTGTTCTCTAAGAAGGATTGGAAAAGGGATTATCGGCTAGTTCCTTAAAGGGACAGATTTCTGTTCTGTCTATTCTTTTGCACAAGCGTCTGGCTGATGTTCCAGACGTTCAGGCGTTTTGTCAGGCTTTGGTTAGAATCAGGCCTGTGTTTAAACCTGTTGCTCCGCCATGGAGTTTAAATTTAGTTCTTAAAGTTCTTCAAGGGGTTCCGTTTGAACCCTTGCATTCCATAGATATCAAGCTTTTATCTTTTAAAGTTCTGTTTTTAGTGGCTATCTCTTCGGCTCGAAGAGTTTCAGAGTTATCTGCCTTGCAGTGTGATTCCCCTTATCTGATCTTCCATGCAAATAAGGTAGTTTTGCGTACCAAACCTGGGTTTCTTCCTAAGGTAGTATCTAATAGGAATATCAATCAGGAAATTGCTGTTCCGTCACTGTGTCCTAATCCTTCTTCAAAGAAGGAACGTCTGTTACACAATCTTGACGTGGTTCGTGCTTTAAAGTTTTATTTGCAAGCTACTAAGGATTTTCGTCAAACATCTGCATTGTTTGTTGTCTACTCTGGAAAGAGGAGAGGTCAAAAGGCTTCGTCAACTTCTCTTTCTTTTTGGCTGAGAAGCATAATCCGTTTAGCTTATGAGACTGCTTGCCAGCAGCCTCCTGAAAGAATTACAGCTCATCCTACTAGAGCGGTAGCTTCCACATGGGCTTTTAAACATGAGGCCTCTGTTGAACAGATTTGTAAGGCGGCGACTTGGTCTTCGCTTCATACTTTTTCTAAATTCTACAAATTTGATACTTTTGCTTCCTCTGAGGCTATTTTTGGGAGAAAGGTCTTACAGGCAGTGGTGCCTTTCCGTTTAAGTGCCTGCCTTGTCCCTCCCTTCATCCGTGTCCTAAAGCTTTGGTATTGGTGTCCCACAAGTAATGGATGAACCCGTGGACTGGATACACCTTACAAGAGAAAACAAAATTTATGCTTACCTGATAAATTTCTTTCTCTTCTGGTGTATCCAGTCCACGGCCCGCCCTGTCCCTTTAAGGCAGGTGATTTTATTTTTTAAAAAACTACAGTCACCACTGCACCCTATAGTTTCTCCTTTTTCTTACTTGTCTTCGGTCGAATGACTGGAGGTGGGGGTTAGGGGAGGAGCTATATAGACAGCTCTGTTGTGGGTGTCCTCTTGCAACTTCCTGTTGGGAAGGAGAATATCCCACAAGTAATGGATGAACCCGTGGACTGGATACACCACAAGAGAAAGAAATTTATCAGGTAAGCATAAATATTGTTTTTATATGTAAAGGTGTTTGACATAGATAAACACATTTGAGCCCTTCCCAGTCAAACACCTTGACATATACCATATTCATTTTAAACACTTTTTATACATTTGTTTCAATAACAAACTTATATTTTATATTTATGTATAAATATGAGTGTAATACTTTGGGAAACCAGAGATGAAGCAGCTACAATATTCAGGTTAGTGTTTGATGAGAGAGTGGATTTAAATCCTGGTCATGACTTATGTATGTAAGTGCCAAATGTACAGAAAGTTATAAGGTGTAATCAGAAGGAATTGGCTAAGAACTGTCTGTGGGGAACAAATTAGATTTCTGAGTCAAACAAAGCACCAATGTATTGGGTAAAAGGAGTTGATGAGAGGGAAAAAAAGCTTGGTTTTGGTGAGCTTAAACTTAGGATAATGTGAAGACATCCAAGAATGAAGAGAGACTTCATGTATCCCTAGTGTCTTTCTCACATTTGATATTATCTAGCAGGCACTTTCTAACTATTTGTGATGCAGTTGAGAGGCATCTTCTATACGTGGGTCACAGCACCATACAGTGCGACATGCAACTCCACATTTGAAGGAGAATAGTCTGCTCTGAGAAGACTGATGTATCAAAAGTCCCCATATGAAGCAGGTCATTTCCATAAAATTGTAATCGCCTGCTGAACCAGCCAACAAAAAGATTTGGCCCCATCTTTACTCCTATTTTGATCACTGTTATAAATGGTGATAACCTGCTTAACTTGAGACCAGGGTATTTTATATGGAAGGCAAGGAAGTTATTATGCAGATCATCTCCCCTTTGACTTTGCAGAGACCTTTCAATTGAAAGAAGACAATTCCCTATTTTGAATGAGTGGTCAACTCACATCTCCATTTAACTTGTAGGCAATCAGTGTAGTAATGTGTACTGAAAAGCGGCAAATGCTACTGTCTGTGGCATATTCAGCATTTGTTTCTCAAATGTCAAATACAAATAAGTTCACATGCCTAATTCTTATAACATGATTAATTAAACATTGTAGGTATCTAATTAAATTGAATAACTGAATGACTGGATAATAGATTACATTTTGTAAAATTCTATATAAGATGATTTTAATGCACATTTTTATGTTAATCAAGAGATAATGGGCTAGATAATAAGTTGAGTGCTAATTTATCGCACGCTCGTAAACGGGCAAATTCCCCCTTGGCAAATTCCCCCATGGCATGATTAAGGGAACAAATCGTGAAACGTTGCAATGCTGTTTGACACTTTTGCTTAAATAAATTTATTTTTACGCTGCCTCATCTGCATTTTTTTGAATTTTTATATCATTGGGGTTTTCAGCAGTAAACCCCCAGAGGTGTGTATTTCATCTTATATCTAGAGTGCTGGATTATCCTTTTGTGTCCTTTATTTAACTATAGCATTATTTTCACTGATTTAATCCCTGCTTAGTCAAACTGGGCCAAGTTAATGTGTCTAGAGATTCATATTAGGTGTGAGTTTTGCTCAATTTTCCAGAAGAGATGGCCAAGCTAGCTGATCCACACAATGCACCAAAAATGATAGATTAGTTAATGTTATGTTCAGTAACGTCCCATGTGGTTATATTCCAGCCCTGTGCTATACTAATCATTTTGGTATGAACCTAGAAGCTTTACACACTAAGGTCTGTTTGTTCTATAGCGTTCAACCTCGGAGCTCACGTATTTTTCTAAGGAAACAATTTTCTACATTAAAGTCTCGACTCAGGGCCTTTTTTAGCAACTGTATGTGCCAAGAATGACATCAGAGGCATCTGTTTTTCACATGCTAGGTAAGGTCAGAAACTTACAGCTTGTTAGATGGTTAGGTTTTTGCCACCTTTACACTGTTCTGCCCTCAAAATATTAACTGTTAAATGGAAGACACACGTTAAGCAGAACAATTATTTCATAACGTATTTTTAATTTCTAAAGCTTTTTATAGTATATTAATTCTTTAATAAACTGTAAAGAAAAAATAAAATGATCAAGTGATAATTAATAGAACAGATAACATTTAATAAATGTTTTTAATTTAATTTCAGGGCAGTAACTTGTTAATATGCTTTAATTAAGATGAGATTTTTTTTTAGTTTTGGCAGCTGTGTTTACACATTACTGAATCTCCTGACACCTTATGCAAGAAACTGGCTCTGTAGCTCCTTAATCTAATTTGGATCTAGAAAACCTTTAATAAACCAGCTTAAAGGTTTAGGAAAATCCTTGTAAAAATAAATAAATAACTAACACCTAGATTACGAGTTTTGCGCTATAGAGGGTGCAAAACAAATGCAACAAAAGTTTGGTTATTTCACCCTCCATAGTGCTGCCATTACGAGTTTCTGAAAAGCCTCCTTGTGCGTGCGATATTGTGGCGCTAAGCTCCATACCGCACAAAAGCCAAGGGACGATTTGACGTGCTTGTGCATACTTTCCCTATAGACATTAATGGGGAGAGAATGCTAGAAAAAAAACTAACACCAGAACCACGGAATGAAAAGCTCCGTAACGCACCCCTAATCTACCGCCCCAACAACGCTGACACCTAAATAAAGTTATTAACCCCTAGTCTGCCGCCCCAACATCTCCACCACTAATAAAAGTTATTAACCCCTTATCCGCCGCTCCCGACATCGCCGATACCAAAATAAAGTTATTAACCCCTATTCTGTCGCTCCCCGACATCGCTGCAACTAATAAAAGTTATTGACCTCTAAACCTCTGGCCTCCCACGTCATAGCCACTAATAAAAGCTATTAGCCCCTATTCTGCCTTTCCCCGACAAAGCCGCCACTATAATACATTTATTTACTTCTAAACCTCTGGCCTCCCACATCACTGCCACTAAATAAACCTATTAACCCCTAAACCGCCAGCTCCCCTCATCGCAAAAAACTAAATTAAACTATTAACCCCTAAACCTAACAACCCCCTAACTTTATATTAAAATTACAATATCCCTATCTTAAAATAAATAAAAACCTTCCTGTGAAATTAAAAAAACCTATGTTTAAACTAACAATTAACCTAACATAACTATTATACTAAACTATTATACTAAAATTAAAATAACTACCAATTAAAAAAAACAAGTTACACGTTAAAAAAAACTAACACTACTAAAAAAAACTAATCTAAAAAAAAAAACCACCCAAAATATTTTTTTAAAATCTGACACTAATCCCCGAAGATCCACTCACAGTTTCTGAAGTCCAGACATCCAGGCAGCAAGAAGTCTTCATCCAGGCGCGAAGAAGTCATCATCCAGGCAGCGAGAGGTCTTCATCCAGGTGGCATCTTCTATCTTCATCCCGGCGGAGTGGAGCAGATCCATCCTTGAAGACATCCAGTGCGGAGCGTCCTTTTCATACGGTCACCGCCGTACACTGGATCTTCAACGCAAGGGAGCCTTTTAAAAATGGCGTCCCTTGCATTAGTATTGGCTGATTTGATTCTTGAAATTTAAATCAGCCAATAGGATGAGAGCTACTGAAATCCTATTGGCTGTTCAAAACAGCCAATAGGATGAGAGCTAATTAAATTCTATTAGCTGATTTGAATAGCCGTATGAAGAGGATGCTCCGCGCCGGATGTCTTCAAGGATGGATCTGCTCCTCACCGCCGGGATGAAGATAGAAGACGCCGCCTGGATGAAGACTTCTCGTAACCTGGATGAAGACTTCTCGCCTCCTGGATGAGGATGGATGTTCGGACTTCAGAAACTGTGGGTGCATCTTCGGGGGTTAGTGTTAGGGTTTTTTTAAAAAATGTTGCGTGTTTTTTAGATTAGGGTTTTGGACTTTAGGTAAAATAGCTGAATGCCCTTTTCAGGGCAATGTAAAAGAGATGAATGCTCTTTTAAGGGCAATGCCCATACAAATGCCCTTTTCAGGGCAATGGGTAGCTTAGGTTTTTGTTAGAGTTAGGTTTTTATTTTGGGGGAGTGGTTGGGTGGTGGGTTTTACTGTTGGGGGGGTCTTTGTATTTTTTCCAGGTAAAATAGCTGATTTCTTTAGGTCAATGCCCTACAAAAGGCCATTTTAAGGGCTATTGGTAGTTTATTGTAGTTTAGATTTTTATTTTTTATTTTGGGTGGACTCTTTTATTTTTATAGGGCTATTAGATTAGGTGTAATTGTTTTTATTTTTGATAATTTCGTTTGTTATTTTTTGTTATTTAGTGTTTGTTATTTTTCGTAATTTTTATTTTTTTGTATGTTTTGTAATTTTATACACACTTTTTTAGTAGTGTTAGTTTCTTAATGTGTAATTTAGTTTTTTTTAAAATGGGTAGTTATTTAAAAAAAAATAAAAAATTTTAATATGTATTTTATTGAGGTTTTAAGCAAAATAATTACAGAGCAGAGGAAATTTGCCATGACACAAAAAAGAAAATAAAATTAAAAACAAAGCAAAAACAAAATACAGAGGCACATACTATTCTCACCACATACAAATGACATATGCTAATAACTTCATACAGATAATAAATAGGCAAATATAATTGAAACCTCACTTTTTATATTGAATGTGTACCTCCCAAATTATAAAAGGCCACTTTTGGACCTGAATGCCACTGTAAGACATTTGAAGGAGAATTTATATATAATGAGAACAGTTAGTTAAACAAATAATAATGCCAGCTATAAACAAATGTTGTATAACTTCAATACTTAATTACTCAGCCTAGTAGGATAAGTCATAGATAAAATTAAACACAGAGGATAAGGCTTTAACAATATAGTGGTATTAACCCCTTAATTATATTGGGGCCCTTACCAGTCCAGAATTATCCTTACAAGCACTAGACCCCTGTGTAGATAGACACATATTACACCAAATATATCTTCTTAATCAATGGCGTCTGGGATTTGGTAAAATTAGGTTGGAAAAGATAAACTATATTACAAAACTGGTTGTAGAGTCAGTAATTTTAGAGCTAAGCACAGATAACCCCTGAATATCATATTCTATGCAGTAACCATACAGTGAGATCAGTCAAGATAACATAATACGCTGTGTAAACTTGCTGACAGGGTAACTCCTGACTTAAAGGGAAAGTCCTACTAACGAGTCTGCCAGTGACATGTCCCCAGAGCTGGGCAGTAGTAGGAATCGAAAAAGCCATTTAACCCACTCCAACTTTAGATATATGGATAACAGCTCCCAGAGTGTGAAGAGAGTTGTGTGACCCCTCCTGAGTATTAAGGGAATTATGAAGCTGGGGCCCGGCAGAAGATATAAGCAGCCCGAAGGCAGAGTTCTGCAAGTGCAGTGCACCAAGTTTCACCCTCTTGGGAATATCCGGCTTCCAGGTTAAGTTGCGATGTGGCTCATTGCAAGTTACACCGCCATCTTCACATGTATACACAAAGCCCACTTCTACATAGAGTTTAATGTAACGCTGCACACCTAGGTGCAGTGGGTCCTCAAGTGGCAGGGCGGCTAGGGGTGATGAGAGCCGTGTGGCTTGTATGTGCAAATAGGTAGGTGCAGTGTAACAATCAATTTGGCCAAGTCTCTCTCCCCTATCAGCCATCCGGTCTGCTCTCAGCATCGGCATGTCCGCACCGAATGACACAACCGGGGTTTCTCTCAGGCCCAGCACTCTCATCCGTCTAGTGGCACCCAACAGCAAAGTGCCGGTATTTACCGCAGCTCCGCATCTAGCTATGAGGTGGTTATTGCCGTGTACGTGGGTGACCGCGGATTGCGGCTGCATGTTTCTGTGAGGAGTGGCAGGAGGTATAAGGCTCTGATCCACTGGGTTTTTGTTTGGCTTCGTTACTTTTATGGGCTCCACGTTCTGATCTACATAGGCCTCTGAGTCCCAATCACTATTATGGGAATCGAGCTGTTCAGTGGAAGCCTCTGATTCCCGGTCCCTATCACAGGGGTCGCGTGGAGGGGGCAGCCTGCGAAACACTGCGCAATCAAACTCCTCAGTCCAGCGAAGTGCACATTGAGCATCTCATAAATAGTGTCTGCTGATGCTTGTGTATCGGTATCCATGTCTGAGTAGAGTAGTGTGGTAATTAGTACCACTCGTAACCCCAGTCTCCCAGGGGGGGGAATATGCATAAGCCCCGGCTCCAATAACCGCCAGGCACTTTATAGATGCGGCAGCCTTGAGGCCTAGCTGCAGATCTTAGACAGAGCGGTCAATCCAGAAGGTTTCCCTCAGGAGTCTTGTAGTATCCCTCTGGCCTCCATCCACAGATTAGAAATGTTTATAGAGGAAAACAGTGAAAAAATGTATAAAACATTGTAGTGCAACCAGGAGCTCCCACAAAACACGTCCTGTCTCTGAAACTGTAAGCTCTGCCCCCCCTAGTTATTTAAATTTTAGTATAATAGTTTAGTATAATAGTTATGTTAGGTTAATTGTTAGTTTAAACTTAGTTTTTTTATTTCACAGGTAAGTTTTTATTTATTTTAAGATAGGGATATTGTAATTTTAATTTAAAGTTAGGGGTTGATAGGTTTAGGGGTTAATAGTTTAATTTATTAGTGACATTGTGGGGGGGCTGGCGGTTTAGGGGTTAATAGGTTTAGTTAGTGGCAGCGGTGTCAGGGAGCGGCGGAATAGGGGTTAATAACTTTCATATAGTGGCGGGGATGTGGGCGGGCGGCAGCTTAGGGGTTAATAAGTTTTAAATAGTGTTTGTGATGCGGGAGGGCCTCGGTTTAGGGGTTAATAGGTAGTTTATGGGTGTTAGTGTACTTTGTAACCTTTTAGTTATGAGTTTTGTGAAACATTTTTGTTACACAAAACTCATAACTACTGGTCTCAGATGGCGGTATGGATCGTGTCGGTATAGGCTGTAACACAAGCATTTTAGCCTCAACGCACAACCTGTAATACCGGCGCTATGGAAATCCCACACAAAAACAGTGCGGGATTGACGTTGCGTTACAGACTAAAATGCTTGCGGTATAGCTATACTGACACGACTTGTAATGGCTACATTATTGTTTTTACACTGAAATTGCCATTTTTTTCAGCGTTAAAACCGTAACGCACAACTCGTAATCTAGTCGTAAGATAGATTGGCTTGTTTGCAGTACTTTTGTAATAAAAATTATATTAAGCAATTTCAGTGCATTAAAACATTTTTGTTTCATCTGAATGTCTATTTACCTGCTCCTTGGTTTATGAGATGATGCACACTCTCTGTTGTAATTTTATATGCACGTTTTGATGCCAATGCGACTCCATATTGAAAATAATCTGAAAATAATGTGCACCTCATATGTACAGCAAGCATTTCTCTTGCACTTTACCACTAATATTATGTTTGGGAATTTTATTTTTCTGCCCTCCCCCCAATTCTGCAGATAGATGATGATGTTTTGTATCACACATTAGCCCTAATTACAACCCATCAGACATCGCATGTAAAGGTATTGAACGGCTTTTCGTGGTCACGTTCAAACCAAGCAAATCCAATTTAAAACCCGCAATAACCCACTGGTTTTCAGATGCATTTGTTGTAATGTAATACCCCCCCCCCCCCCATATCATGCACTGGGACAATTCAATGCCATTATCCCAATTAATAAGAAAAACTAGAAAGATTTTTGTATTTTTATTTAATTCTGTTATTTTGATATGCTGAAATATAATTTTTTCCATTTCTCATGCATGCTTATCATTTTAGTTCTCTTCTTAAATTTGCTTAATTCTCTTGATAACATTTGTTGAAGGAGCAGCAATGCTCTACTGGGACCTAAATGAACATATAAGTTTAACCAATGACAAGAGGGCATCTATGTGCAGCCTCCAATCAGCAGCTTGCTCCCAGTAGTGCCTTTCTGCTCCTGAGGCTACCAAGCTCAGCTTTTCATCAAAGGATACCATAAAAATAAAGCAAATTAGTTCATCAAAGTGAATTGGAAAGTTGTTTAAAATTGCATGTTCTGGCTGAATCATGAAAGAAAAATTGTGGGTTTCATGTCCCTCTATTGTAAAAGATTGGTTCTCCACCTTTTTTGTGCCATAGTCACTCCAAATGTACCCAGTTGTTAACAATGCCAGCATTAAAGGCACATGAAATCCAAATATTTTCTTTCATGATTCAGAAAGAGCATGTCATTTTAAACAACTTTCCAATTTAATTCTATGATTTTAATTTTCTTCCTTCTCTTGTTATCCTTTGGTGAAAGGTTTATCTAGGTAAGCTCAGTAGCAGCAAAGAACCTAGGTTCTAGCTGCTGATTGGTGGCTGCATATATACACCTATTGTAATTGGCTCACCCATATGTTCAGTTAGAAACCAGTAGTTCTGAAATAAAGTAAATGCGCTATATGTTAGAGAACCGTATCCTTCTAAATATACAAAGATCACCAGTAGTATATATGCATGTATGTATATACGTGTACCCAAAAAAATATTTATAAAATTCTAATAAATAATATATTGGAAAATGTAATTTATAAAAATGTAACTATAAAACCCCTGGGATAACAGAGTTATTTATAAAAATATTAATTAATTGATTGACCAGCTGGGAGATAACCCCTGAATAAATTCTAAAGATGATAAAAATACATAAATATTTTTATAAAATATACACACAATTACATAAAATCACATGAATATTTCATAAAAGTTAAAAAATAATAATACGATTCAACAATGGTATGATGGATAATGTCACTTATTCGTAATTTGAAAAGAAATTTGATCTATACCTAGGCTGACCATATTGCCGCTTTAAAAAGGGACACATATGAAAAATACATATGTCAGGGCTGTTTTCAGGGCTGTTTAAAGAAATGGTTTTGCATAAGAACCCTCACATATGTATTTTTCATATGTGTTCCTTCTTAAAGCGGCAATATGGTCAGCCTATCTATACCATAAAAGTGTAATGGCTGATGTCACTTTTTCACACAGTACCTCTTGTTAGCCTCAAAAAGATTCCAATGGAATGATAAAAAAGTTCTGAAGAAAAGGGGAAGATACCCCTTTAAGAATCAAATGACACTTGTAGTTTTCCAAGAACACGAGTACCTCTCTTGCGCAGCTCTAGTCAAACATGGCGAATCCAAGCCTCAGTTGAAATGACAAGAATATGTAAAAAAAGAAGAGAGAGAGCGCACAAGAACGACTCAAGTGTAAATCTTTATTAAACACAATGCACACACTTTATATGTTGCACTTACTAGATAGATATTTAAAATCAGCATTCAGGATAAAACGTTCAATCCTCAGCGTTCTCTGCCACCTTTGCACTGCCGCCTAGGATGGCAGTGTTTCTCCGATGTTCTGACACAAAAGGTGACAAGGTCTTTATACAGGACTTTTCTGAATGTCCTGGTGAGCTTCTCTTATGCAGAAATATTAAGGATACTTGTGATCAAAACCATACCAAATCCTGAAAAGCCAAGCACTTTCTGCCTTGGATGAACTCCCTTTCCTAATTGCAATTTATCCACTAGGAAAGGGAGGTCCTCCAGGTGTGCACCTACATCCACCCAGTGTTGGTACAAAGGGACATTTTCCTGAGGGTGGGTGTTGACCCAGATCAGGACCTACGAGAAGAAAATACAAATCAAAAGACGGAAAACCAGAATACAAGTTCAACCAAGGCAGAAAGTGCTTGGCTGTTCAGGATTTGGTATGGTTTTGATCACAAGTATCCTTACTATTTCTGCATAAGAGAAGCTCACCAGGACATTCAGAAAAGTCCTGTATAAAGACCTTGTCACCTTTTGTGTCAGAACATCGGAGAAACACTGCTATCCTAGGCGGCAGTGCAAAGGTGGCAGAGAACGCTGAGGATTGAACGTTTTATCCTGAATATCTATCTAGTAAGTGCAACATATAAAGTGTGTGCATTGTGTTTAATAAAGATTTACACTTGAGTCGTTCTTGTGCGCTCTCTCTCTTCTTTCTTTAGAAACCAGTAGTGCATTGCTGCTCCTTAACAAATAATACCAAAAGAATGAAGCAAATTTGATAATAGAAGTAAACTGGAAAGTTGTTTAAAATTGTATGTTCTACCTAAATCATGAAAGCAAATTATTGGGTTTCATGTCCCTTTAAGCAAATGACTTCATTTTCATGAGTTTAACACGACAAAATCTGCCACAAGGAAGGAAAGAGGTCAAAGTTTTTGTGACTGATGTGACTAAAGCTGTGCATCTGTTCTCAGGGAAAGTTATTTTTTTTAGCTAAAGGAATATTAAAATATTAGGGGCCAGATTACAAGTGGAGTGCAAACATTTGCCCGGAATTAATATTGGGTTTTCGCTTTTGTTCGCACGCAGATTACATTGAGCTGGTATTACAAGTTGAAAGTAAATGTAATCGCTTGAGCTCGTCGGGTTAGTGCAACCTCAGAGGTCTGGTTAACTGTTTCACTAAACAATAAAGTGTCACAAAACACACCAAACATCCTTTACAAAGTACAGTTACACTCATAACAAGACCATCTATTAAAAATGATTAAAAAAAATATTGCACAAAAAAAATATAATGGCTCAAAGATATGAGATCTCAGGTGTTAGGGAAAAAAAGGCAGCCAAAGGATTTTAACATAGACATACTGTACATATATATGTCAAAAGATGTATATGTATGTATATATAAATGTCTATAAATGTGTACATATGTATTTATATGTGTATATATGTATTTACAGACATATATACACATATAAACACATACATATAAATGTATACATATATAGACATACAGGGGTCGATCCGATAAAAATCGTCGCCCGCAAAAGCTGGCGACGCCAATATTTGCGCGCGTTTGGTATCCTATATACGGCGTAACCTAGAAGTTACGCGCGTATATTTCTGCCGTCGCCCGTAGTTTTTTGGGCCATAGGCAGGTATACCAAACCCGCGCAGTTTGGTATCCAATATACAGCGTAAGGACTTACATGGGGAAAATTTAGAAATCTTACTCCATTTTCACCTCGCCACAAAAAGCAGCCGTAAGAAGCCTTACGCTGAGTATTGGAGCCCCGTAACTCTATAAACTAGCTGCTAAATAAAACCTAACACCTAACGCATGCGCAATGTCTATCTACCTGTCAACCGCGATCCCCCGCCGCAATCCCTAATAAAGTATTTAACCCCTAAACCACCACCATCTACATAAACTAACCCCCTACTGTGAGCCCCTAAAACCGCCACCATCTAACTGATCTATCCCCTAATGTGAACCCCTTACACCGCCGCCATCTACTTTATCTATCCCCTAATCTGACCCCTTACACCGCCGCCACCTATATAAAAATTATTAACCCCATAATCTAATCCCCCTATACCGCCGCCAGCTATATTAATATTATTAACCCCGAATCTAATCCCCCTAAAATAATTATCTCTATTACCAGCCCTTAAAAGGGCTTTTTGCGGGGCTTTGCCCCAAAGTAAACAGCTCTTTTGCCCTATAACCTGCCCTCCCTACACCGCCGCCATCTATATTAATGGTATTAACCCCTAATGTAAGCCCCTTACACCGCCGCCATCTATATTAAAATTATTAACCCCTAATTTAATCTATCTACCCTGCCGCCAGCTATATTATCTATATTAACCCTAAGTATATTATAGTTAATATAGTTATTACATTATATATATTAACTATATTAACCCTAATTATATTAGGGTTAATATAGTTAATATAGTTACTATAGTATTTATATTAACTATATTAACTCTATCTAACCCTAACGCCCCTAACTAAATTCTTATTAAATAAATCTAATTCATATTATAAACTAAAATATTCCAATTTAAATCTAAATACTTACCTATAAAATAAACCCTAAGATAGCTACAATATAATTAATAATTACATTGTAGCTATGTTAGGGTTTATATTTATTTTACAGGTAAATTGTTAATTACTTTAACTAGGTATAATAGCTATTAAATAGTTATGAACTATTTAAGAGCTACCTAGTTAAAATAATTACCCAATTACCTGTAAAATAAATCCTAACCTAAGTTACAAATACACCTACACTATCAATAAATTAAATAAACTACAAATATCTATCTAAAAATACAATTAAATAAACTAAACTAAAATACAAAAAAAAAAACTAAATTACAAAAAATAAAAAAAAGATTACAAGATTTTTAAGCTAATTACACCTATTCTAAGCCCCCTAATAAAATAATAAAGCCCCCCAAAATAAAAAAATTTCCCTACCCTATTCTAAATTAAAAAAAGTTCAAAGCTCTTTTACCTTACCAGCCCTTAAAAGGGCCTTTTGTGGGGGCATGCCCCAAAGAAAACTGCTCTTTTGCCTGGAAAAAAAAAACACAATACCACCCCCCAACATTACAACCCACCACCCACATACCCCTAATCTAACCCAAACCCCCCTTAAATAAACCTAACACTACCCCCCTGAAGATCTCCCTACCTTGTCTTCACCACCGGGCCGAACTCCTCATCCGATCCGGGCGATGTCTATCCAAGCGGTAAAGAAGAGGTCTTCATCTTATTTAAGGGGGGTTTGGGTTAGATTAGAGGTATGTGGGTGGTGGGTTGTAATGTTGGGGGGTGGTATTGTGGGGGGGGGTTTCAGGCAAAAGAGCAGTTTTCTTTGGGGCATGCCCCCACAAAAGGCCCTTTTAAGGGCTGGTAAGGTAAAAGAGCTTTGAACTTTTTTTAATTTAGAATAGGGTAGGGAATTTTTTTTTATTTTGGGGGGCTTTATTATTTTATTAGGGGGCTTAGAATAGGTGTAATTATCTTAAAAATCTTGTAATCTTTTTTTATTTTTTGTAATTTAGTGTTTGTTTTTTTTGTAATTTAGTTTAGTTTATTTAATTGTATTTTTAGATAGATATTTGTAGTTTATTTAATTTATTGATAGTGTAGGTGTATTTGTAACTTAGGTTAGGATTTATTTTACAGGTAATTGGGTAATTATTTTAGCTAGGTAGCTATTAAATAGTTCATAACTATTTAATAGCTATTATACCTAGTTAAAATAATTAACAATTTACCTGTAAAATAAATATAAACCCTAACATAGCTACAATGTAATTATTAATTATATTGTAGCTATCTTAGGGTTTATTTTATAGGTAAGTATTTAGATTTAAATAGGAATATTTTAATTAATAATATTAATATTAGATTTATTTTAATAAGAGTTTAGTTAGGGATGTTAGAGTTAGATAGGGTTATTATACTTTATATATATATATAATATAATAACGATATTAACTATATTAACCCTAATATAATTAGGGTTAATATATATAATATAATAACTATATTAACTATATTAACCCATAATATAATTAGGGTTAATATAGTTAATATAGCTGGCGGCGGTGTAGGGGGATTAGATTAGGGCTTAATACATTTATTATAGGTGGCCGCAGTGTAGGGGGGATGTAGATTGTAGGCAAAAGAGCAGTTTACTTTGTGACAAAGCCCCGCCAAAAGCCATTTTAAGGGCTGGCAAAAGAGCTGAATTCTTTGGGGCATGCCCCGCAAAAAGCCCTTTTAAGGGCTGGCAAAAGAGCTGTTACTTTGGGGCAATGCCACGCAAAAAGCCCCTTTCAGGGCTATTTGTAGGGTTAGACTTAGGTTTAGTGGTAGGGATAGTTTAGTATTTTAGGGGTTAAATAATTTAATATAGATGGCGGCGGGGTAGGGGGATTAGATTAGGGGTTAATAATTTTAAAATAGATAGCGGCGGGGTAGAGGCTCACTTTAGGGGGTAGGTAAGGTAGATGTCGGCGGGGTAGGGGCTCACTTTAGGGGGTAGGTAAGGTAGATGGCGGCGGTGTTAGGGGCTCACTTTAGGGGGTTATAGATTTAATATAGCTGGCGGCGGTTTAGGGGTTAATAACTTTATTAGGTAGCGGCGGTTTAGGGGTTAATACATATTTTATTGTTAGGATAGAGAGGGGGGATAACGGATAGAGGGTTAGATGTGTCGGGCTATGTTAGGGAGGCGTGTTAGACAGTGCGGGTGATTTAGACTTTAGTCAGGTTTTGTAGGCGCCGGCAGTTTCTAACGTGCCGCAAGTCACTGGCGATGCCAGAAATTTGTACTTGCGCAGATTTCTGGACATCGCTGGTTTATCCGATTTACGGCACGTTAGCATCTGACGGGGCCGTATATGGGATAGCTCAAGTTGCAAGCTGAAACTGCGGGCGACGCGGGTTCCCTCGCTTGTGCCGTAAACTACAATCTATATCGGATTGTAATCTGGACCTAAATGTGAAACTGAATTTCCCGTAAATTATGGATGTTAACAATATTATTTATGATTTATTTATAGCTTTTTATCTTTTAATGTAACACTGAATACAATGGGGCAGATTTATCATGGCCCGAATGGGGCCAAATTCATCTGTTTCCGTGGGAGCCTTCAGGCTCACCGGAAACAGGAGTTAAGAAGCAGCGGTCTTAAGACTGCTGCTCCTTAACTCGTATGCCACCTCTGAGGCGGCGGAAAGCAACCCGCCCAATCGCATACGATCGGGTTGATTGACACCCACTGCTAGAGGCCGATTGGCCGCAAATCTGCAGGGGGCGGCTTTGCACAAGCAGTTCACCAGAACTTCTTTTGCAATGATTAATGCCGACAGCATATGCTGTTAGCATTTATCGATGTCTGACGGACATGATCGCTACAGCAGATCATGTCCGCCAGACATATGATAAATCGTCATTAATGTTTCTTACATTGCACTCAGACATTTGCATTTTGCGGGATCCATATTTGTGATACATCTATATACTTTTACTGCAATAAAACAGTTAAATCTGTTTCTGATATTCACCACTTGCTTCCATGTCAGAGAGTGCAGCAGTGATACCACTGCTATAAATAGACTGCTATAAATAATGGTGATGAATGAAATAGCACACACTTTACAGTAAGAGAACTGAATATGGGGAATACCTGAGAGTGAAAGAAAAGTATTCTTCCCTATTTAAAAAAAATACCTTAAATACCTTCATTTATGTCAGAAAGTTCCAATGAGCAAGATATTGTGGTTATTAAATGCATTCTCAGAGGCAGGTCTAGAGGCACTTGTAAATGTATGTACTGGTCCCACCCCTTATTTGTTGAGTGTGCATCACGTGAGAAGAATTTCACTGGGGGAGATTGGCTCACCTATTTTATGGGTTGTGTAGGCTATGTCAAAAAATGTCTAAGAAACAAATAAACAACAGACACGCTAACATCTGGAGGATGGATAATGTGGCCCTTTCCCTATAGACTATGTGGCACAATACAAAACCCTGTTCTGCCTCTGGCTTGTGTGCTAACCTGAAGTTATGCTAAGCCAAGTGAGCAAAGAAATACTTAAAATACCTTTGTAGCATTTATATATTTTATATATATATAAAACTATGTTATGAGGAAGGGGTGTTGTGACCCATAAATGTCACCAATATGGAATAAAGATGGAAGATTTTATATTCAACAAATCCAGTGAGTGCAGTCCTGTTGTCAGAACTGCAACTTAAATGATCTAGCACCCTGGTAGCTGGATCTTTACAGTGTGAGTGCAGACACCTCTGGGACCTTATATATATATATATATATATATATATATATACTGTATATACATATACATTTAATATTTGTGAGTGTATCTATTTATCATTTATATATCTATCATCTGGAACCTACAATATTGGGCCATGTGGCGCATCTGTTTCTGCTTGTTGTATATACATATACATTTATATTTAAAAATAATATTTTTTTCTGAGTGAATAAGAATGCTATTTAAAGTATTTCTATACTAAAAACAAACAAAAAAATGTTTTAACATTGTTTTAAAGGGATATGGTATATGACAAGCAGTTTGGCCGGGAAGGGTCCCAATGGTGTGTGTTGTGCATTTAAAAAATATACTGTAAACATACAGTATCTCACAAAAGTGAGTACACCCCTCACATTTTTGTAAATATTTTTTTTTTAAATAAATTTTTATTGAGGTTATAAATTGTAAACAATATATATAAAGAATCATACACATACAAGTTGACAAGAAACAAAGTCAGAGATAACAGGTTGACACTAACCCATAGCATAATGGAATCCTCCACACAGTGTTATAGATATTGGGTATTAAAAACCTCCGTTTTATATATTTCTATAGCAAATTCCTCTCTTGGTACAGTAAGCCTCTTTTGGGCCTAAGAAGATTCACATAAACTAGAGGAGGATAGTTAATATTTACAGTGGTCACTTTTGGACCTGAGTGATTAATATTAACAAATACATGAAGAATACTGGTGTGAGCAAAGATTATGGGAAACTCTGAAAAGGGCACTATGAAACTATCATGAGGGCTAAGCAGTACACATGATTGTAAACAGTGAAAGCTATGCATACAATGAGGCCAGCAAGTACTATTTGGTGTGAAAATACACACTAGCCTATAATTAACTCTAAGGGGTTCAATATCAAGTAGATAATGGCTTGGAAGGGCAGAAGCAGCATGTTATATTGTAATTACAGAGTACCGGTGCCGGCGGCAGCATGTATAGAGGGTATAAATTATATGGCTCTATGCTAGAAGAGCCAGAAATTAACTGGTTGATTAGTTAAATAGGTCAAGATAGTGTCTGATATGGTGCTAGGACCTCTAATTAGGGGGTTAAACAATATATAAAGATATAAGAAACATATTAAACCAACCTTAAAGAGAATTACCTCCGTCTCTAAAACACTACCGTAATTATACATCACTATAACAGTAATAATACAGACCCATTCTAGATGTAGCACACCCCAAATCCATATATTCATTTAATCAGCCATGTTGGTGTAGGCTACCAGTAATGGGTTAAAGAGAAAAGTAATGGGAATAGTGACTATCAACATGGTTAAATAAGTAAGTACAGAATACAGGCAGATCAGGACTGTGAAATATTTAAGGTTGTAGCTCGAACCAAGGCATCAAATAAACGGAGAACTCTTGAACCCCAATCCATGACAGCATACTGTTCAATGTGAGATAAAGGGGTCTCACACACATCCGGACCATAGGCCATCATTAAAGTAAACTGGACCCCCCTATAACAAGTTTCTTCTAATAAATATAAGCAATCATAACAGATAAACTTTATCGGACAAATAGGACCATGTGTGGCTAATCATAGGCAGTTTTTAGGGCAGCCAAGATACTACCAGCTTGCGGTGATGATCCTATGTCTGAGCCCTGAGGGAGATGGTTTAGCCAATCCCAGCCTTTCTCCGTTCAGGTATGGCTTCTAGTCGGCTGGCGGAATGGGCCCATACAGGACTCTGTCTCTGGCAAGCATCACAACTACTTTCTGTAGCGATAGTCCCCAAAGCCATCAGACCAAGAGACCAGAGCTGTTTGCGTGACCGCGACATGGCAGGCCGCAAATTCTGGGTTATGTCCGTTACTGCCCAGTTTATTACAAAGTCAGCCTTCTTACCCAGTAAGTTAAAGCGCGGTCCGTGGAGCCTGTCACCATTCTTCAGCGAAACTCCGGTGTCAGGTCTGGCATTCTCGCTCACGGACTGCGTATCGCCTCTTGTATCTGACTGACATACCATGTGCCCAATTAGATCCGTGGACACTCCATGGCAACTCTGCAGCAATGATGTGGTAAGTTGGGGAGCCTGTGGTATCTCTAGTCCGGTACTTCTGGTCAAGATGTCATCCAGCTTCGTCAATCCCCTCCTGCCATGTCCACAGAGCATGTCGCCAACATTCAGTGGATCTCCAGGTTTGGCACTACTGCCTTCCGCCATTAACTGTAAATCCCCTCTCACATCTGCTTTATGTGTGAAGCATAGCCTGTCACTCTGGGTGTCAGAATGCCCTGTAGGAGACCTTTCTTGACATGCTGCGATCAGCCGTTGCTCCAGCGTAAGGAAATGTGTTTCTAAGAGTTCGATGATTATCTTTTCAGTCGGGGTAACGCCATCTTAATCCCGTGGATAGAGGACTTTATTTTCAAAAGTTAAATGCACTCATTAAGGGAGTTTGTGGGTCAGCACATTTGGTTGATTAAACTGACTAGTCAGAATATTGGGGGGGTAGAGGGAGGCACAGGCCGCTACAAGGCCTCTGCTGCGCACCTTCTCTATGCCGGTCTGCTTATGCCTGTTAATGTTGAAAAGTCACATGAATCCGTTCTGTAGGTAATGCCAGTCACAGTTCTCCTGAGAGGAATAGGATTCAGAAAGTTTGGGAGAGATAATCAGCAGAATATTCAGCTCCTATAAGCAGACATATCTTAAACAGCAGCCATCTTGGTCGTTGGTCGGACACGCCCCCCTTTTGTAAATATTTTATTATATCTTTTCATGTAACAACACTGAAGAAATGACACTTTGCTACAATGTAAAGTAGTGAGTGTACAGCCTGTATAACAGCATGAGAACTAGCACAGCGAAGGGGGTAAGTCGCTCAGCAAATATAAATATATATGCTTATATACGTATATATATATTTATGTGTTAATATGTGTATATACATATTAACATATAAATATATATGTATATAAGCATATACGTATATATTTACAGGGAACAAACAGTCCCCATAGACCACAATGTAAAGGCACTTTTCAGTGCCGTTTTTTTCTTACACCCACACCTGCCAACTTTAGCCCCTTATAACTTCTTCGTGCAGTTACTTTATTAAAAAATAAAAATGCTAATATATTTATTTTTTAATAAAGAACACCACACTTATATTTGGGGGTAATTGGAGCACATTTAGAAAGCGAACTAGAGATCAGGGGCGCAATCCGATATACGGCGTAGTTTTCGGCGCAAGCAAGGGAACCCGTGCCGCCCGTAATATCATCTTGCACATCGGGGTATTACATATACCCCGCCGGCAGTTCCTAAAGTGCCGTAAGTCTGATAAATATATAAAAATATATATAAATATATAGAATTCTATCAGCCAATCAGAATCTAAGGGATGCCATCTTGGATGACGTCACTTAAATAGATATTCATTACGAAGAAGCCGTCGTTTGAAGAGGATGCTCCGCGTCGGATGTCTTGAAGATGGACCCGCTCCGCGCCGGAAGGATGAAGATAGAAGATGCCGTCTGGATGAAGACTTCTGCCCGTCTGGAGGAACACTTCTGCCCGTCTGGAGGACCACTTCTGCCGGCTTCGTTGAGGACAACTTGCCGCTTGGATGAAGACTTCTCTCGGTAAGTGTATCTTCGGGGGTTAGGATTTTTTTTAAGGGTGTATTGGGTGTATTGGGTATATCAAAATAAAAAAGCCCCCCCAAAATAAAAAAACCCTAGCCTAAACTAAACTACCAATAGCCCTTAAAAGGGCCTTTTGCAAGGCATTGCCCCTAAGAAATGAGCTCTTTTTCCTGTAAAATAAAATACAAATACCCCCCAACAGTAAAACCCACCACCCACACAACCAACCCCCCCAAATAAAAAACTAACTAAAAAAACCTAAGCTCCCCATTACCCTGAAAAGGGCATTTGAATGGGCATTTCCCTTAAAAGGGCATTTAGCTCTTTTTCCTTGCCCAAACCCTAAGCTAAAAATAAAACCCACCCAATAAACCCTTAAAAAAACCTAGCACTAACCCCCACAGTTTTTTAAGACCGGACATCCATCCTCAATGAAGCGGCAGAAGTCCTCAGCGAAGCCGGCAGAAGTCTTCATCCAAGTGGGCCGAAGTCTTCATCCAAGCTGGCAGAAGTCTTTATCCAGACGGCATCTTCTATCTTCATCCATCCGGCGCGGAGCGGCTCCATCTTCAAGACATCCGGTGCAGAGCATCCTCTTCTTCTGACGGCTAACGAAGAATGAAGGTTCCTTTAAGGGATGTCATCCAAGATGGCGTCCCTTGAATTCCGATTGGCTGAAAGAATTCTATCAGCCATTCGGAATTAAAGGTGAAAAATTCCTATTGAGCTTCAATCCTATTGGCTGATCCAATCAGCCAATAGGATTGAGCTTGCATTCTATTGACTGATTGGAATAGCCAATAGAATGCGAGCTCAATCCTATTGGCTGATTGGATCAGCCAATAGGATTGAAGCTCAATCCTATTGGCTGATTGCATCAGCCAATAGGAATTATTCACCTTTAATGCTGATTGGTTGATAGAATTCTATCAGCCAATCGGAATTCAAGGGATGCCATCTTGGATGACGTCCCTTAAAGGAACCTTCATTCTTCGTTAGCCATCGGAAGAAGACGAGGCTCCGTGTTGGATGTCTTGAAGATGGAGCTGCTCCGCGCTGGATGGATGAAGATAGAAGATGCCGTCTGTATGAAGACTTCTGCCGGCTTGGATGGATTGCCTTTTCAGGGCAATGGGGAGCTTAAGTTTTTTAGATAGGATTTTATTTGGGGGATTTGGTTGTGTGGGTGGTGGGTTCTACTGTTGGGGGGTTGTTTGTATTTTTTGTTTACAGGTAAAAGAGCTGATTTATTTGGGGCAATGCCTGCAAAAGGTCCTTTTAAGGGCTATTGGTAGTTTAGTTTAGGCTGGGGGGGGGTTATTTTTGGGGAGGGGGCTTTTTTATTTTGATAGGGCTATTAGATTAGGTGTAATTAGTTTAAATATTTGATCATTTCTTTTTTATTTTGTGTAATTTAGTGTTTGTTTTTTTCTGTAATTTAGTTAATTGTATTTAATTAATGTCATTTATTTAATTGTAGTGTAAGGTTAGGTGTTAGTGTAACTCAGGTTAGGTTTTATTTTACAGGTAAATTTGTATTTATTTTAGCTAGGTAGCTAGTAAATAGTTAATAACTATTTACTAACTATAGAGCAGAAAAACAAGGGAAAAGTCACTTAGATAGAGAGTAACCACGGTGAAGTGTGTCAATCCACTTGAGAGCAGTGTGTTAGTCAGCTAGCTCCCAAAATCACAATGTGTGTAATGTTTGGAAATTCACAGGATTGAATGACCAGGTCCAGTGAGTATTCCCTACCTCAAACTTAGACCGGTGAGGTTCATATACCTCCGCTGGATGCACAAATATAAAAATGCAAACACACTAGATGTCTAGTGAATATAATGAATATATATATGCCAAGAGTCCACAACTCATACCTGTGTGCTGCTGGATCCTGAGCGACAGTCCATTGTGGTAGAATATCAGTCCTCCTTATTATGTATTGGACATGTAATTCAATCGGTATCCAGCTCCTGCGGTAAACCTGAGTGAACTCTGACGGCTGCGGTGGGTAGCTCCTCCTTCCGTTTGTATCCCAGGTGAAGGGCGTGATAATGCGGTCAGGTTGAATTAGTGCAATACCTTGCTGCTGTGCTACACTATGGGCCGGTCAAATGCGAACAAGGAATGAAAAAAGGAGCACAAGCAGCGGTTTCAATGCACATAACATTTATTTACAAATGCCAAACATAGCGCCATGGCGCTCAAAGTGAAGAAAAGAAAAACAACACGTTTGTCAAACAGAACAAAATCGTGAGAGGGGATAACACACCCCGGGGTAAATACTGACAAAAATCAATAGGACTAGCTTAAAGAAACAGGTATACGCGTTTCAGCTTACAGCCTTACTCATTACCTGACTAAAACACAATGAGGTGAACTTAAAAACAGTAGCTAGTCATCCTATTGGTAGATGGGAACACTCCCATTAGTTAATCCTCCAATGGAACGATTGGATTGTGTAGCTATGATCAACTAGGACAGCAAGGAAATATGCACTGTTTACGGCTCACAGTGAAACGTATGGAACAAGAATAGAAATGTAAATAAATAAACAAATAAACATACACTTGAATATAAATATAAACAGTTCTAATGCATTATATGTAGCATAAATCTAATAGATATAGACAATTTAGATTAGCAAATATGACATGATAATTGTTGATATACTCAATTCCGACCAGAGAGAGTATAAAGGGACCCCGGACCCAGCCGAAAACATTTGAGTTGCTGGGAAACTGCTCCATCGTTGCTGAAACAAAAATACAAATATACAGGTGGTTTAAGCACAGAATAAATGTCGTTTGCAACCAGATTATACAACTTATATAAATATTGAGCTATAGTGACCAGACCCTAGGCATACTATACATAATTATGCCAATAGTGCTATTAGCCTGAAAAAATATATGTATAGTACGGTCAATATTGTCTATAGATAAAAAAGTGCTCTAATTATATGCATTCCTTAACAGACAGGTCAGCAGGTAGCCTTATTATAACAGGGAACCTTATTAGCCATAGTGGAGTGAATCTAGAGGGTGAGCTAAAATACCAGGGACCCGAAAAGCCATACTAAAGTACCTGGTGCTGTTAGGCTCCTATTCTCCTAGGGTGACATGGTATGGACCAGGTAAGCCTGGTGGGGGAGAGGAGAGGATAGGCCCTACCAAAAATTGATAAGGTCATATTCTGAGTTTAGGCCCTCTGGAACTCTTGTCCTGAGTTTAAAGATCCAGAAGGCCTCCCTCTCCCCTAGCCTGCGGACCCTGTCAACTCCACCCCTGCAGGGAGCCACCCTCTCGATAATAGTCCATGTGAATGAACTGGTGTCTTTCTGGTGTGTGCCAGCAAAATGTTGGATCAAAGCTGTAGTGAGTACCCCCGCCCTTATATCACTAAGGTGCTCTTTAATACGGGTTCTGGCCTCTCTTGTCGTGAGGCCCACATATTGAAGGGAACATTCCCTGCAAGAAATAACATAAACTACATATGTGGACCTACAGTTGAGGCAAGAATCTATCATGAAGTTCTGACCCGTCATTAGTGAGGTGAACTGGTTTCCAGGGGCTAGCTTTTCACAGGCCACACATGTACGATGGTGGCAATGAAATGTACCCTTACAACTCAACCATGAAGAAGTGGTTTGTACTGTCTTTTTAATTCGTGTGGGTGCCACAATGTTTCCTATTGTTCTGTTTTTCTTGTAGGAATACCTTATGCCATCTCTGACCACTCCTTGGAGTTTGTCATCTGCAGATAGCATATGGAAATTATGCCTCACTATTTGGCAAATTTCCCTATATTGTCTTGAGTACTCAGTTAGGAAGACAATTTTGTTGTCTTTCCCTTCCTGAGTGCAGGATTTAGGCATAAGGAGTCTTTCCCTAGGTATTCCTCTAACAATATTCCTCGCTTTCGTGATGACAGAACTCCTATAGCCTCTCTCTTTCAAGCGTAGGGTCAGTTCATTGGCCTGTTTCTCATAAACCTCTGCATTACTGCAGTTTCTTTTCAGCCTAATGAACTGACCCTTCGCTACCCCTTTAAATACTCCTGGCGGGTGGCAACTAGCTGCGTGTAGCAGTGAGTTGCCCGAAATGGGTTTGCGGTAGGTCTCTGAGCTAATGAACTGGTCCTGTCTACCTCTGAGGGTCACATCTAGAAAATTAATGGTATCGCTTTGTATCTCATTAGTAAAGTGTATCCCCATAGAGTCATCATCAAGACTTTTTATGAATGTCTGTAATTCAGATTCACTGCCTCCCCATATAAAGAGGAGGTCGTCGATATAGCGACCGTACCAAACCACTTTGTCTTTGTGAGGATTCCCATCTCCATAGACGTGGGATAGCTCCCACCAACCCATGAACAGGTTGGCGTAAGAGGGGGCAAATTTCGCCCCCATGGCCGTCCCACGCCTCTGGAGAAAGAAATCCCCCCCAAATTCAAAGTAGTTATGGTTAAGAAGGAAGTTGGTAACTTCCACCACAAAGTTCACAAAGTTTGAATTTAGTCCGTATTGTTTTTCTAAGAAAAACCGGATGGCTTGTAACCCCTTTACGTGTGGAATGGAGGTGTATAGCGATTTGACATCAGCTGTCAGCCAAACATAGTGTTTGCTCCAGACTACTCTTGAAAGGAGATTGAGTACATGCTTTGTATCTGAGAGAAAGCTCCATAGAGCACTCACCATTGGCTGCAAGACATGGTCCAGCCACTCTGACAGGTGCTCCAGCAGGGATCCAATGCCACTCACGATTGGCCTCCCCTGTATACTTTCAGTGGATTTATGGACCTTGGGTAGGTGATTAAATGTGGGGATGGTGGGATTAGACACTAAGAGATAGTCCCGTGTCTTGGCATCAATGAAGCCCAACTCCACACCATCATCTACAAGGGAGGCCAATCGCCGCTGGAACCTCCCTGTCGGATCACCCGGTAGAGCACTGTAGTCATCAGTATTCCTTAATTGCCTGTAAGCTTCCTCCTTGAAGCTACTGGCATTCAGTACCACTATGGTACCGCCCTTATCTGCGGCCCTCACCACTATATTTTCATTGCTGGCTAGACTGTCTAGGGCCTTCCTCTGTAGTGCTGATATGTTGTTATGTTTGCCCCTCTCTGACTTGTAATATAACTTAGTGAGGTCCAATTCTACCCTCTGTTGGAATTTCTCCAAGACTTGGCCTCTGTTCTGGATCGGATAGAACGAGGACTTACACTTAAAGGTTGGAACCTGTACACTCCCAGCCTCACTGGCCTCATCCCCTAGTATCTCTAGAGACCTAATGTCACAGATTTCCTGAAAACTGAATTGAATGTCGGGCCCTTGGCCTACCAGGCCCCCTGACCTATTTCTGGTCATAGATGCGTGGCTCTCATCACTTTC
Source organism: Bombina bombina (assembly GCF_027579735.1). Classification (NCBI taxonomy): domain Eukaryota; kingdom Metazoa; phylum Chordata; class Amphibia; order Anura; family Bombinatoridae; genus Bombina; species Bombina bombina. The sequence goes on along the minus strand of NC_069501.1, from coordinate 304,325,304 downwards.
TCCCTCTTGGGAATGGTAGAACTTCCTTAGTGTTAATTTCCGAATTAGCTTATTGACATCAAGTAGTGTCCTGAACAGGTTAAAATCTGCAGTTGGCGTAAAGGACAGTCCCAGGCTCAGTACCTCCAGTTCATGTTTGGTCAGCACCACATCTGAGAGATTCAGTACATTCTGTAGTTGCCTCGGCCTCTGCCCTTTCTCTGGGGGTACCTCCTTTGATCCTTGTATTGGTGGCTTTGATCCTTGCTGGCGCCTCCCCCCCCGTCTGGTGTTCTTTGGGGGACGTGAAAAACCTGTTCCAATTGTGCTCTCTCCACTTCTGTAGCCTCTGTAGTACTCGTCTCTACACATCTTATTTCTTCCCTATAGTGTGAGCGTGGCTGTGGAGCTTGTGTTTTTAGTATAGAGGGTGGTAGAGGTATTGAATTGTCCTTTGGTCTGGTCACTGGTGTCTTAGGTGGTATTTCTTCACCACCCGATCCAGACCCCTCATCACACGATTCCCCTTCACTTTCAAAAAAGTTCACTCTCCTTCTGCTTCGCCTGTGTCTATTGTTCCCCCTTGATTTATTTGGGTAAAATGTATTTCTATTTTGTTCCTTCCTTAGAGTTTGTCTATCCTTTTTATTCCATACATAGACACGATTCAAGTCGTAGTCTAGCTGGTCCCTAAGGTATTTACTGTGTTTTATTTCTAATAGCAGTGTTTTCGCTTCTGCTATTATTTGCTGGAGTGTGCTGTCAAACTTTAGATAGCTTGGTTCCTTGCTCCTATTGTTCAGTTCCCTCTGAACCTCTTTAATTTTTAATGTTATCTCCTCTAGGGACTTTTGTTTGTATTCGCAGATCAGCTGCATAAGTTTCTGTGAGCAGGTACTCAGGTGGCCATTCCACAGATCAATGAATATCTTATCATCTGTGACAAAAGTAGGAAATTTGTTTAGCCTTAGTCCCCTGGGTATAATGCCCAATTCCTGATACTTAGTCAAAGTCTTTATATCCCAAATGAGTTTGTTTTCTTTTAGGAGTAGAAATTCTAATTCCTCAAATAGGGCAACCAGGCTATAATGAGATTTGTCAGTGGAAAACACTTTGTTATAATCCACAGGAGCAGTGTTCCTTTCCTGTGCATTCCTCAGTGAGAACAGTGAAGCTACTTCAGTACTACCCCCTTCACTCATACCTGACCGCAAGCACGCTCACACAAAAAATATATGTGTTTAAAAGCTGATAACAATGTTTGTGTGCCAATAGCTTCAATTGGTGTAGATGCCACCTAGGATTTCGGTTACCCTCCCAGGAGTCTGGCCAAGACCCCACGTATACACGTAATAGAGCAGAAAAACAAGGGAAAAGTCACTTAGATAGAGAGTAACCACGGTGAAGTGTGTCAATCCACTTGAGAGCAGTGTGTTAGTCAGCTAGCTCCCAAAATCACAATGTGTGTAATGTTTGGAAATTCACAGGATTGAATGACCAGGTCCAGTGAGTATTCCCTACCTCAAACTTAGACCGGTGAGGTTCATATACCTCCGCTGGATGCACAAATATAAAAATGCAAACACACTAGATGTCTAGTGAATATAATGAATATATATATGCCAAGAGTCCACAACTCATACCTGTGTGCTGCTGGATCCTGAGCGACAGTCCATTGTGGTAGAATATCAGTCCTCCTTATTATGTATTGGACATGTAATTCAATCGGTATCCAGCTCCTGCGGTAAACCTGAGTGAACTCTGACGGCTGCGGTGGGTAGCTCCTCCTTCCGTTTGTATCCCAGGTGAAGGGCGTGATAATGCGGTCAGGTTGAATTAGTGCAATACCTTGCTGCTGTGCTACACTATGGGCCGGTCAAATGCGAACAAGGAATGAAAAAAGGAGCACAAGCAGCGGTTTCAATGCACATAACATTTATTTACAAATGCCAAACATAGCGCCATGGCGCTCAAAGTGAAGAAAAGAAAAACAACACGTTTGTCAAACAGAACAAAATCGTGAGAGGGGATAACACACCCCGGGGTAAATACTGACAAAAATCAATAGGACTAGCTTAAAGAAACAGGTATACGCGTTTCAGCTTACAGCCTTACTCATTACCTGACTAAAACACAATGAGGTGAACTTAAAAACAGTAGCTAGTCATCCTATTGGTAGATGGGAACACTCCCATTAGTTAATCCTCCAATGGAACGATTGGATTGTGTAGCTATGATCAACTAGGACAGCAAGGAAATATGCACTGTTTACGGCTCACAGTGAAACGTATGGAACAAGAATAGAAATGTAAATAAATAAACAAATAAACATACACTTGAATATAAATATAAACAGTTCTAATGCATTATATGTAGCATAAATCTAATAGATATAGACAATTTAGATTAGCAAATATGACATGATAATTGTTGATATACTCAATTCCGACCAGAGAGAGTATAAAGGGACCCCGGACCCAGCCGAAAACATTTGAGTTGCTGGGAAACTGCTCCATCGTTGCTGAAACAAAAATACAAATATACAGGTGGTTTAAGCACAGAATAAATGTCGTTTGCAACCAGATTATACAACTTATATAAATATTGAGCTATAGTGACCAGACCCTAGGCATACTATACATAATTATGCCAATAGTGCTATTAGCCTGAAAAAATATATGTATAGTACGGTCAATATTGTCTATAGATAAAAAAGTGCTCTAATTATATGCATTCCTTAACAGACAGGTCAGCAGGTAGCCTTATTATAACAGGGAACCTTATTAGCCATAGTGGAGTGAATCTAGAGGGTGAGCTAAAATACCAGGGACCCGAAAAGCCATACTAAAGTACCTGGTGCTGTTAGGCTCCTATTCTCCTAGGGTGACATGGTATGGACCAGGTAAGCCTGGTGGGGGAGAGGAGAGGATAGGCCCTACCAAAAATTGATAAGGTCATATTCTGAGTTTAGGCCCTCTGGAACTCTTGTCCTGAGTTTAAAGATCCAGAAGGCCTCCCTCTCCCCTAGCCTGCGGACCCTGTCAACTCCACCCCTGCAGGGAGCCACCCTCTCGATAATAGTCCATGTGAATGAACTGGTGTCTTTCTGGTGTGTGCCAGCAAAATGTTGGATCAAAGCTGTAGTGAGTACCCCCGCCCTTATATCACTAAGGTGCTCTTTAATACGGGTTCTGGCCTCTCTTGTCGTGAGGCCCACATATTGAAGGGAACATTCCCTGCAAGAAATAACATAAACTACATATGTGGACCTACAGTTGAGGCAAGAATCTATCATGAAGTTCTGACCCGTCATTAGTGAGGTGAACTGGTTTCCAGGGGCTAGCTTTTCACAGGCCACACATGTACGATGGTGGCAATGAAATGTACCCTTACAACTCAACCATGAAGAAGTGGTTTGTACTGTCTTTTTAATTCGTGTGGGTGCCACAATGTTTCCTATTGTTCTGTTTTTCTTGTAGGAATACCTTATGCCATCTCTGACCACTCCTTGGAGTTTGTCATCTGCAGATAGCATATGGAAATTATGCCTCACTATTTGGCAAATTTCCCTATATTGTCTTGAGTACTCAGTTAGGAAGACAATTTTGTTGTCTTTCCCTTCCTGAGTGCAGGATTTAGGCATAAGGAGTCTTTCCCTAGGTATTCCTCTAACAATATTCCTCGCTTTCGTGATGACAGAACTCCTATAGCCTCTCTCTTTCAAGCGTAGGGTCAGTTCATTGGCCTGTTTCTCATAAACCTCTGCATTACTGCAGTTTCTTTTCAGCCTAATGAACTGACCCTTCGCTACCCCTTTAAATACTCCTGGCGGGTGGCAACTAGCTGCGTGTAGCAGTGAGTTGCCCGAAATGGGTTTGCGGTAGGTCTCTGAGCTAATGAACTGGTCCTGTCTACCTCTGAGGGTCACATCTAGAAAATTAATGGTATCGCTTTGTATCTCATTAGTAAAGTGTAAGTTCACCTCATTGTGTTTTAGTCAGGTAATGAGTAAGGCTGTAAGCTGAAACGCGTATACCTGTTTCTTTAAGCTAGTCCTATTGATTTTTGTCAGTATTTACCCCGGGGTGTGTTATCCCCTCTCACGATTTTGTTCTGTTTGACAAACGTGTTGTTTTTCTTTTCTTCACTTTGAGCGCCATGGCGCTATGTTTGGCATTTGTAAATAAATGTTATGTGCATTGAAACCGCTGCTTGTGCTCCTTTTTTCATTCCTTATTTACTAACTAGTCTACCTAGTTAAAACAAATACAAAGTTACCTGTAAAATAAAAATAAAACCTAAGATAGATACAATGTAACTATTAGTTATATTGTAGCTATTTTAGGGTTTATTTTACAGGTAAGTATTTAGTCTTAAATAGGTATTATTTAGTTATTAATTTTAATTTTAATTTATTTAATTATGTTCAAGTTAGTGGGTGTTAGTGTTAGGGTTAGACTTAGGGTTAGGTTTAGGGGTTTATAACTTTAGTATAGTGGCAGCGATTTTGGGGGCAGCAGATTATTGGTTAATAACAGTAATGTAGGTTGTGGCGATGTTATGGACAGCAGATTAGGGGTTAATAATATTTAACTAGCGTTTGCGATGCGGGAGTGCGAAGGCTTAAAGGTAAATATGTTTTTTATAGTGGCGGCGATATCCGGAGCGGCAGATTAGAGGTTAATAATCTTATTTTAGTGTTTGCGATGCGGGATGGCCTCGGTTTAGGGGTTAATAGGTAGTTTATGGGTGTTAGTGTACTTTTCAGCACTTTAGTTATGAGTTTTATGTTACGGCTTTGTAACGTAAAACCCATAACTACTGACTTTCAGTTTACGGTATGGATCTTGACAGTATAGGCTGTACCACTCACTTTTTGGCCGGACAGGTAAACTCGTAATACCGGCGCTATGGAAGTCCCATTGAAAAAGGACTTTTTGAAAGCTGCGGTAGTTACATTGCGTTACGTCCAAAAAAGTGTGCGGTACAGATATACCTGCAAAACTCGTAATACCAGCGGTAGTGAAAAAGAGCCATAACGCTGCTTTTTCAACCATAACGCAAAACTTGTAATCTAGCCGAAACAAAGGAGTTGTTTTTAAAATAATCAGGATTTCGCCTGTGTGACCAAACCGATCTCCCTTGCTTATCTGTTTAGAACATTTTTCTCCCTTATTTTTTGTAACACGCAAAACCTTAATTTCGAACATAAAAAATTGTACTCTTATGTAGTTAACCATTTTGATGTATCTGACAATGTAATGTCTTTACACCCACTGTGCTTTAAATGAGAAATAGAATTCATGGGTTTGCAGAAAGTTGTTGAATGTATTTAGTTAGACTGTGTGAATGAAGAGGAATTGTGTTAAGAATTTTATTAAACCAATCTGTATAAAATTGTAAGATAAAGTGGTGTTTTTTTTTTCTCTTCTCTCTCTCTCTTGCTTTCTCTCTCCCCTCTCTCTCTCTCTCTCTCTCTCTCTCTCTCTCTCTCTCTCTCTCTCTCTATCTATCTATCTATCTCTCTATCTCTCTATTTCTCTCTCTCTCCCTTTTTTATCTCTCTTTCTCTCTCTCTTTCCCTCCCTCTCTCTCTTGCTCTCTCTATCTCTCCCTCTCTCTTTCTCCCTCTCTATCTATCTCTCTTTCTCTCTCTCTTTCTTTCTCTCCATCTCCCTCTATCCCTCTCCTCCCCCCCACCTCTATCTCTCTCTCTCTCTCTCTCTCTATGGGGCCTATTTATCAAGCCGTCAACCGCAAATACGCTGTAATTCTGCAGCGTAATTGTGGAGACCTTCATTCTCCATATTTATGAAAAGGGAGTCTGAAAGCAGCGAAAGCTCATGTTCGCTGCTGCCCAATATCCCATTGATTCATATGGGAGAATAAAGTTATGTTTACACCTAACACCCTAACATGTACCCCGAGTCTAAACACCGCTAATCTGTTGCCCCCTACACCACTGCCACCTACTTTATACTTATTAACCCCTAAACCACCGCTCCCGGATCCCGCCACAATTAAATAAACTTATTAACCCCTAAACCGCCACTCCCGAAGCCCACCGCCACCTACATTATGTTATTTACCCCTAATCTGCCGCCCCTGCACCGCCGCCACCTACATTACATTTATTAACCCCTAATCTGCCGCCCCCAACGTCACCCCAACTATTCTAAATGTATTAACCCCTAAACCTAAGTCTAACCCGAACCCTAACACCCCCTAACCTAAATATTATTTAAATAAATCTAAATAAAACCTACAATTATTATCTAAATTATTCCTATTTAAAACTAAATACTTACCTATAAAATAAACCCTAAGCTAGCTACAATATAACTAATAGTTACCTTGTAGCTAGCTTAGGGTTTATTTTTATTTTACAGGCAAGTTTGTATTTTAACTAGGTACAATAGTTATTAAATAGTTATTAACTATTTAATAACTACTTAGCTAAAATAAATACATACGTACCTGTAAAAACCTAAGTTACAATTGCACCTAACACTACACTACAATTAAATACAATTAAATAAATTAAAAACAATTAACTAAATTATATACAATTATCTAAAGTACAAAAAAACAAACACTAAATTACAAAAAATAATAAACAAATTACAGAAATTTAAACTAATTACACCTAATCTAATAGCCCTATCAAAATAAAAAAAGCCCCCCCCCAAAAAAAAAAAAACCCTAGCCTAAACTAAACTACCAATAGCCCTTAAAAGGGCCTTTTGTGGGGCATTGCCCCAAATAAATCAGCTATTTTTCCTGTAAAAAGAAATACAAACAACTCCCCGCCAAACTATTCGCGACATCACTATTCTCCTGGCTTCGTTGAGGACTTCGGCCCGGTTGGGTGTTAGTGTTAGTTTTTTTTAAGGGTGTATTGGGTGGGTTTTATTTTTAGGTTAGGGCTTTGGCCTGCAAAAGAGCTAACTGCCCTTTTAAGGGCAATGCCCATCCAAATGCCCTTTTCAGGGAAATGGGGAGCTTAGGTTTTTTTAGTTTGTATTTTTTTGGGGGGGTTGGTTGTGTGGGTGGTGGGTTTTACTGTTGGGGAGGTTGTTTGTGTTTTTTTTAAAAGGTAAAACAGCTGATTACTTTGGGGCAATGCCCTGCAAAAGGCCGTTTTAAGGGCTATTGGTAGTTTAGTTTAGGCTAGGGTTTTTTTATTTTGAGGGGGCTTTTTTATTTTGATAGGGCTATTAGATTAGGTGTAATTAGTTTAAATTTCTGTAATTTAGTGTTTGTTTGTTTTTGTACTTTAGATAATTGTATATAATTTAGTTAATTGTTTTTAATTTATTTAATTGTATTTAATTTAGTGTAATGTTAGGTGTAATTGTAACTTAGGTTAGGTTTTATTTTACAGGTACTTTTGTATTTATGCTAGGTAGTTATTCAATAGTTAATAACTATTGTACCTAGTTAAAATAAATATAAATAAATATAAATATAAAAATAAGCATGTAAAATAAAAATAAACCCTAAGCTAGATACAATGTAACTATTAGTTATATTGTAGCTAGCTTACGGTTTATTTTATAGGTAAGTATTTAGTTTTAAATAGGAATAATTTAGATAATAATTGTAGATTTTATTTAGATTTATTTAAATAATATTTAGGTTAGGGAGTGTTAGGGTTAGACTTAGGTTTAGGGGTTAATACATTTGGAATAGTGGCGGCGACGTTGGGGGCGGCAGATTAGGGGTTAATAAGTATAAAGTAGGTGGCGGCGGTGTAGGGGGCGGCAGATTAGGGGTAAATAAGTATAATGTAGGTGGTGGTGGGCTTGGGGAGCGGCGGTTTAGCGGTTAATAACTTTATTTAGTTGCGGCGGGGTCTGGGAGCGGCGGGATAGGGTTAAAACAGTATAGTATTGTGTATAGTGTATAGTTTAGTGACAGGGTACCAATAAAGCTGGGAAAAAGCTGAAGAGCAGCGAGATTGATGACTATTAGTTAACAACAGTCTTCTGCTCATCGCGCCGTACTTGGTGTGCGGATTTTTAACAGTTTTTTTGGTAACTTTGGAGAAGTCGGCAGCGATGTTAGGCAATCTTAGGCGAGCGTATTGGTCCCGGGGTATGCAAGTAAGTTGACAGGTTGATAAATAGGGGCCTATCCCTTTATCTCTCTCTCTTCCCCTCTCGCTCTCTCTCTCCTCTTTTCTCCCCCCTCTCGCTCTCTCCCTCTCTTTCTATCTTTCTCTCCCTCTCTCTCCCTCTCTCTCTCTATCTCTCTCTCTCTTTTTCCTCTCTCTCTCTTCCCCTTTCGCTCTCTCTATCTCTCTCTTTCTCTCTTTCTCTCTTTCCCTCTCTCTCACTCACTCTCTCCTCTTTTCTCTCTCTTGCTTTCTCTCTCCACCCTCTCTCTCTTTCTAACTCTCTAACTCTCCCTCTCTTTCGTTCTGTCTCTCTCCCTCTCTCCCTCTCTCTCTCTCTCTCTCTCTCTCTCTCTCTCTATCTCTTTCTCTCTCTCTTTCTCTCTCTTTCTCCCTCTCTATATCTCTCTTTCTCCCTCTCCATAGCTCTCTCTTTCTCTCTTTCTCCCTATCTATATCTCTCTCTCTCTCTTCCCCTTTCGCTCTCTATCTCTTTCTCTCCCTTTCTCTCTTCCCCTCTCACTCTCTCTCTCTCCTCTTTTCTCTCCCCCCCTCTCTCTCCCTCTCTAACTCTCTCTCTTTCTCTCTCTCTCTCTCTCTCTTTTTCTCTCTCCCCCCCCTCTCTCTCTCTTTCTTACTCTCCCTCTCTCCCTCTCTTTCTGTCTCTCTCTCTCTCTTTCCCTCTTTCTCTCACTGTTGTATCCTTTTTTGAAATGTAGCTTATTTTCCACACTTCTGAACCTACTCAAGTATGTTCTCATTGAAATGAGCTAACAAGACATTAAACACTTTTTGCTTCTGTGTAATGATTGTATTTTGTGCTACGCTCCTTAGAGAGGACAAAATCTGTTTTCTAAATACTTCCAATTGTTAGTTAGCTATTTAACCCTTTCATGCCCTTAGAACATTTCATGCCATCCTAACAGAGCTGGGCTTTAACGCCCTTAGGCGTCCTGCACCCTCCTCTTTTTTTATGTAAAATCGTACTGGGGGCGTGCCTAGCATCACATGCAATCCCCCATCTAGCTCTCAGAACTGCTCTGGAGCCTACCTAGGTATGCTTTTCAACAAAGGATACCAAGATAACAAAGCAAATGAGATAACAGAAGTAAATTGGAAAGTTGTTTAAAAGTGTATACTCTATGGGAATCATGAAAGTTTAATGTTTAATTTACTGTCACTTTAACTCCCGATTATGACAACCTAATTTTCAAGCGAAACCCTTCATAAAGACGAAACTTATACGTACTTTACAATCCCAAAAAATGCAGGTATGAAACATGAAATGTGTCCCTTTAAGCAGCATAATGACAGTTTTCCCAGTACTATGTAGCATTTTGTACTTTTGGTGCATCGACCATTTTAAAATGATACTATGTGTCGGTGTAGTGTGGGTTCCTGTGATCATATTCTAATGATATATATGAAATATAGATACAAGAGCAAACAATACCATGAATTACTTTTTACCACACATGCAATAATATTGTATTTTTTCATATTTGTATTTTAATTAGTTTTTATATTTGCTTTCTGCAGGCTACAGTACACATGTATTTATATGTTGTTTTCACAGTAATATTTTCTTTATGTGATTACTGCCATTTCTTATATTTGTATAGCAATAGTTGTGTATTTTGTTATGTCAATTTAAATGTGTCTAAATAAAAAAATGTATTAATAATTCCATTTTGTCTGAAATATGTAAATTGCTGAGTGTTTTGGTGGTCCTTACGTAGAATAGATTATAACATAAAAAAAACTAGTTAAAAAATAAAGATTTTTGTTAAAGGGACACTGAACCCAACATTCTTTCGTGATTCAGATAGAGCATGCAATTTTAAGCAACGTTCTGATTTACTCCTATTATCACATTTTCTTTGTTCTCTTGCTATCTTCAGTTGAAAAAGAAGACATCTAAGCTAAGGAGCGAGACAATTTTTTTGGTTCAGACCCTGGATAGCTCTTGTTTATTGATGGGTGAATTTATCCACCAATCAGCAGGAGCAACATAGGTTGTTCACTAAAAATGGGCCGGCATCTAAACTTACATTCTTGCTTTTCAAATAAAGATACCAAGAGAATGAAGACAATTTGATAATAGGAGTAAATTAGAAAGTTGCTTAAAATTGCATGCTCTAGCTGAATCACAAAAGAAAAAATTTGGGTTCAGTGTCCCTTTAAATATATTTAGGACGTGCCACTTTCAGTGTGGGTGCTTTTGCTGAACTGATTTTTTTATTGAAAACTGTTAAATCTTGGGAAATTATTGGAGTTTCAAGTTTTCAGGGACATAATCAGTTTTGACATGTGGTTTATACACATAACTGAGAAGTTAAAACTAAATCTAAAGCCAAGTCAAGCATTTCATACACTGTGAGTTGAATGTCTGTCATATATTATATTTTGGACAAATAAAGTTACCCAAACATAAGAGTGACATTTAACAGAAAACATTAGTAAAAACCAACAGCACTTCCTGTGGAACTGTCATTACTATAAGCTTGGCAGCTATGGAACCAATCAAACCCTTTCCCACCAGGCTTGGTGACAGACTGCTATAAGTAAAAGCAAACAATGTGGCTAAAATGTTTATGTACTTTTGGATTTCTTGTTCATACTATAAAGCCTATTTTATGCAGAAGTTATTTTTTAAGCTTAAAGGGATATTCTTGTGTAAAAATGTATTTTGTTAAAAAAAATTGATTTTTAAACAAATCCCTTTCTTGGAATATTTGCTTAGCTGCATAAAGGGCTTAAATAAACAGTGGAAGATATGCTTCTGTACCACTCCAGCTGAAGATACAACTGATGAGCAAATAAGAAGCAGGAATTCATGTGTATGCTCCAATCACAGACTGTATCATCATCTGGGGCATTAAGGAGGTGTTCAATGAATGTAAATACATGTTTAACCCTTCTAGATAGAAACATGCAAGTCATCAAAGTTAAGACAGATATAAAAAAAAAGTCTCCTACTTGGAAACCATCATTGCTTTAAGTAGCAAATGTGCAAATATTGTAATAATTGTAAGTGTATATATACAAATAAAAATATATTATATCTCCTACATCTTGATAATCACAAGCTCCCAAATAAGTTCCCTATAGACTTAACAATTCAAGATAACATACAAAGATAGGGAGCGCCTAAAATAGGCTGAAGTGAATATATACATATATAGCTTATAATAAAATATATAACAATGTGTTCATGTATAAAAACAATAATAACAAAAGGGTACCCGAATGTACAAAAATAGTCCAGAAATGATGTGAAAAAATGTTAGAATGTGATAATCCAAAAATATAAAGATGTATTCTACCCAGAAAATGCATAGGGGATATAGAAATATGTGTATAAAGTGTCCAATGTGGTCCAAAGTCCACTCAAAATGAGGCAAATAATATATACAAATAGTAGATGATCCTCCTATTCGTGTATTCCAAAAGTTTGTATATGTGTAGAGAAAACCTCAGGGTGCTCCACGCACACGGGCTGGATTACCTAGCTCCTGCAAGTAACACTCCAAATCCACCCGCAGAATTTTCTTATAGGGATTGAGCGGAGTGATTGTAATGGGGAATTGTGTAGGGGTATATTAGGCAATTAGTTGATCTTTTAGGGGCATTGCAGTGGGGGGTTTCATCATGGGACAAGAGCTTGGTGATGGGGTTAGGTTGGGCTCAGATGGTCAGATGGTGAATGGTGGTGGTTAATAGTAATAAGGCTGGATCATGGTTATGGAAAGTTATGGTTTGTGAGCAGGGTCAGCCAATAGGTTAGCCCCTTAAAGGGACAATATACTGTACACTCATTTTCATATAATTGCATGTAATAGACACTACTATAAAGAATAAGATGCACAGATACTGATATAAAAATCCAGTATAAAACTGTTTAAAAACTTACTTAGAAGCTGTCAGTTTGGCTCTGTTGAAAAGGTAGCTGGAAAGCCCACTGCAAGTGGTAAATAAGACACTCCCCCTCCCCCTTCTTTTGCATATGAAAAGACCCTTTACACAAACAGGAGCAAGCTGGAGAAGGTAGCTGACGGTATTCACATAAAACTTTGGGGCTTGGTTAGGAGTCTGAAAATCAGAGCAATGTTATTTAAAAATAAGCAAAACTATACATTTATTTTAAAATAAAACTTTATGGGCTATATAAATAGATTATCTACAAAACATTTATGCAAAGAAAAAATGAGTGTATAATGTCCCTTTAAGGACTGGAGTGTTTTGTGCAAATTTTGCCCCAAGTACCAGGTGATTTTATTACATTTTTGCTAGTTTAAACAGAAATAGAGCATTCTGGGTTTAGTTTTGTTTTTACCTATGGAATAAAAGAAATAAATAAATATATATATATATATATATATAGATAGATAGATAGATATATTTATATTGCATTGTCCCAAACATAGTCTGCACCTGGGGCCCGATCCGATATGCAGTGTCGCCCGCAAAAGCCGGCGACGCCAGATTTTGCACTGGTTTGGTATCACATATACGGCGTAGCATACAAGTTACGCGCGTATATTTCACCCTTCGGCCATAATTTTTTTAACCATACACTAACATAAAACTACGCGCAATTTGATATCCAATATACAGCGTAAGGACTTACGCGCGCAGATTTCAGAAAATCTATTCCATTCTCATCTCGCCACAAATTGCAGGCGCAGGAACCCTTGCACTGACTAAAAAACCAACGTAACTCCCTGAAGGCCTAACAAACATGCACAATCACATACATATCACCCGCAGATCTCAAACAGTTAAACCTCTTCTAAGCATTCAGAATTCCTGCCCCTGCAGGTGTGTCAAACCAATCACAAACAGCACAACCTCTCACCTGCAGCCTTAATACACCTGGCAATGCACACCCTCATTAGCCACCATGTTTCCCCTGCATTATCTGCAATACATACAGAGACAGCATCGTGGGGCACAAGGGGTGCTGGAAGCCCTACAAGCCCATGTAGTGGAGGATATAGTTGCTGCTGATGTCCCTGGTCATGGTGCTGTAGCCGTCCTTGCTCCTGCTGCTGCTGTCCCTGCTCCTCCTGCTGTTGTCCCTGTTCCTGGTGCTGCCCCTGCTGCTGCCTCTGCTTCTGTTGTTGTTGCAGTCGGCCATAGGCCAGCAGGGCCTATATGACGTTGACATCAGCAGAGGGGAAGAGCAAGGGCAGCAAGGATACACAGGGTTAGGGTCACCCTGTTTGGGATGACAGAAGTGGAGGTCAGGGAAAAGTATCGCTTGACTTCTGCAAGCCTCATTGACCTATATGAGGTCTTGAAGGATGATATTGACTCTCAAGCGAATAGGAACCGAGCTCTGACTGGTATGCAGAAGCTGTTGTGTGTTGTACACTTCCTGGCATCCGGCTCATTCCAGTCAACAGAGGGGCTTGTGTCTGGCCTAGCGCAGTCCACCTTCTCTAGGATTCTAGGGGAGGTTTTGACTGCTCTAGATAACCAGACACAGCGATACATTAATTTCCCCCGTACCCCCCAGGAATGGAACAGTCTTAAACAAGGCTTCTATCCACTGGGGGGTATTTCCAATGTCATGGGGGCAATTGATTGCACACATGTGCATATCGTGGCCCCACATGAGGAGCCATTCCTCTATATTAACAGGAAAGGGTTTTACTCGTTGAATTGCCAGATGGTCTGCGATACCACTCTGAAATTCACACATGTGTATGCAGGCTTTCCAGGTAGTGCACATGGTTCCTACATCCTGCGCCAGACCTCCTTATTCCAGCTTTTCGAATCTGGCACACTCTTGGGAGGTTGGCTGCTTGATGAGTATGCACTACCTTCATTCTATCTGTATATTTCTACTAAAGGGACACCAAACACAAAATTATTTTTGCATGTTTCAGATAGAGAATAAAATGTTAAACAACATTACAATTTACTTCTATTATCTCATTTGATTTATTCTTTAGATATCCTTTGTTTAAGAAATAGCAATGTACATAGATGAGCCAATCATATGAGGCATCTATGTTCAGCCACCAATCAGCAGCTAATGAGCATATCTAATATGCTTGTCAGCAAATGATATCAAGAGAATGGAGCAAATTACATAATAGAAGTAAATGATAAAGTTGAATACATTTGCAGGTTCTTTTTAACTCATGAAAGAATAAATGTGTGTTTCATGTCCCTTTAAAGGGACAGTATACTATAAATAGTTTTTCACTTAAAATGACATTTTATTAAAATGGAATGTTCTATCTGAATCATGAAAATAGAATTTTGTCTAGACTAATCCTGGCATAAAAGTAGATTGCTTACAATGCACCAATGTATTTGAAAAATATATCTTTTAAATGAAATCCATGTTATGTCCCTTTAAGCACATGATGAACCTGTAGTAATCAGAATACATATGTTACATGACAGGCGACGCAGGGTACGGCTGCAGACCATGGCTGTTAACCCCCTTGGTACACCCCCTTACAGAGCCACAACTCAGGTACCAGGAGGCCCACATACGGTCCAGAAATGTCTGGATTTGACAGGCGGAGCTTTACAGTATAACCCCAACAAAGTGTGTTCCATTGTCAATGCATGTTGTATTCTCCATAACATTGCTGTGGACACACTTATATTGGGGGACATGGGTCCAGAACAAGATCAGCAGCTGGTTCCTGTACCTGAGGATGGGGACAGGGGGACACTGAGGGGGAATGAAGTGAGGGACCTTGTCATCCGTCAATACTTCACCTGTAAGTTACTTGTTAATAAGTACAGTAAACCGTAACATTCACATGTATTATGATGTTTGACTGTACCTCACCAACCATTGCATGTGTATATATCATGTCTTGCAGAATTACATACTGCGGATTTCCACTGCATGTAAGTGAAACTACTACATTCCACCCCCCTTCCCTTAACCACCCTAATTGCTGAAAATGTCTCATTTGTTTAATTTATGTTTATGTCACTATGATTTATTGACTATCATTAATAAGAATGAAAATGGATGTTTATGCCTTATGTTCACACCTTCTGTAAATACATTATTATTTATATATATATACCCATGTGGCAATTTATATTGGATGTGAGAAACCTTGATTTACATCTTAGAAGTGAATATTACTATATGTACCCTTTATACACAACTATGTGATGTGTTTTATAGGACATGAATATGTCATAAACATGATAATATTACCTTTGTTTGCCATTTCCACACAGGTCATATTATATGTTTTAACAATATTAGTGTACTAAAACACACCTCACATGGATGTGGATGACAATTATATGGTAAATAACAGAGGACAAGATTTATGGTGAACTATAAGAATATTTATTTCTTTTTTGGCTTCTTGTATGAGGGAGCTGAGGTGGCTGTAGTGGATTTCCTTGTTCTCCTGGCTTGAGAGGATTGGTCTGTTTCTGCTGGTGTGCTGGCCACAGATGATAGGCTGGAGGCAGTGTCCTGCTGGTGTGTAAAGTCCTCAACCAACACACCCAATAGTTGATTTTGTTCCCACCATCTATTGTCCATCTGCATCTGCATATCAGACTGAATTCTCATCATCTGCAACTGGTTTTGTACAATTCCATTTAATGATGCTGCAATGTCCCTCTGCAGCTTTATGCTACGCTTGAGTAGCCTCTCTTGGCTCCTGTGAAACCTCTGTTGGCCTCTTTGAATGCTCTCGCAGCTTGTTATGAGCCTCCTCTGTAGTGAAATGTATTCCTCACCCAGGGGAGGCTTGATGTGCAGGTCCAGCTGATTCTGCTGGTGCTGGTGGGACATCCTCAGCTGCATCTGCTGGTGCAACATCCTCAGCTGCATCTGCTGGTGCGACATCATCAGCTGCATCTGCTGGTGGGACATCCTCAGCTGCATCTGCTGGTGCGACATCCTCAGCTGCATCTGCTGGTGCTTCAGTAATTCCAGCTATATGCTCATCTGCAGATGTTGGAGCTCTCCCAAGGGAAGAGGATAGTGGAGCTCTCCCAAGGGAAGAGGATGCTGGAGCTCTCCCAAGGGAAGAGGATGGTGGAGCTCTCCCAAGGGAAGAGGATGGTGGAGCTCTCCCAAGGGAAGAGGATGGTGGAGCTCTCAGGGTGGATTGGTAGTCCCATTGATGAGCAGTGTGTGACCACTCAGCCTGTCCAGTTTGCACTTCTTGGGACATACCTTGTGTATAAAATCCATGACTGCCCTGATATTGTGTTGGGGGGGGGGGGGTAAAGACATGTACCCTTTGTGGCTGACTTGGCTCCCCCTCAAAGCCAAACGAAGAGTATTCCTCTGGCCAGGGGTCATATGCCAATGGTGGTGGCATCACTTCCGGGTCCTCTACTGGTGCCATCCAAACCTGCTCATGCCTGGGAGCATAATGTGATGAGAGGGATTAGTAAAGTCATATGTATGTCCATGTGGGCATACAATATACATTGATACATGCTAGGGACTATACTCATTACACTATGGTCACACAATTTACTTTAGCCTAATGTAGGCACAGAACCTGCTTTCTGAGCTAAAAGTATTGTGATGGCTATAGTGTCCATTTACTGAAAACTCTACATGTGGCTTGTGGCCTGTGTTACTCTGAGACATGTTAGTATTGCACTATTCCACCTCATATCATGAATTGCATTTTGTTAAGTAGCATTAATGTCAAATATAATTGTAGATGTTTTGGTTAGTAGGCCAAATACCATGCTCCTCATTGTGTACATGAATGTGTGACATTAAAGGATGTTATATCTCAAATACATATGATACTGGTGTGTGGGATGTTACTCATCAGCATGAGGTGCTGTGGTTGCAGCCCCTGAGTCACGAGCTCCTGGAAGTCCACGGACTGCTGTGATACTCAGGGACCTGCGTATCATCTCCTGCCAGGTGTTGTATTCTGTGTTCAGAGGTGGACCACCGCCTGTTCCCCTCTGGTGCATGGCTTCCTGCCCTATCTTGTCTTTCACCCGCCTCTTACAGTCGTTCCACCTTTTTTTAAGGCCCTCAACAGTCCTCCTCTGCGGGGCCACACTGTTGACGGCATCCTATACCGCCAACCATGCTGTTTTCCACCTTCTGGCAACACCTTTGCCCTTCTCCTGGCCAAAGAGGGCACTGTGTCCATTATGGCCTGGACTAGGGCAACATTCTCAGAGAATGAGAAATTAGGACATATCATCCTCTCATCCTCTGTGGACACCTGGCTTCTTCCCTGCGATGTCCCTGGTGTGGGTTCCTCCCTATCCTCAACCTCCTCCCTCCTTCTGTCCCCATGTGCACCCTCTGTCCCTCTCCTTGATGTGCCTGGTCTCTGGGGCTCTTGGGCATCTCCCCTCCCATCATCCCTTCTAGCTCTCCCTCTCCCCACTCCACTTACTCCCTGACGGGGACCCCACTGCTCCTCCTGTCCGCTACAATACTCCTCTCCCTGACACTCCTCTCCCCTCCTCCCCTCCGCCCTACCTCTCTCTACCATCCTCACACTACACACACTCACACACTCACACTCACTCCCAGTTCAATCACACACAAACACAACCAAACACTCAGTCTATCACACTGTAAAATTGAAATAAAATGTGTGAGGTGTTAGAAAAAAAAGTGTTGTGTATTTTGTATATGTATGTATTCAAAATGTGTGCAATATGTAAAAAGATGTGTAAGTGTACAAGCTTACCCAACCAACAATGTGACCTAACTCCTCTGTTTGCGCCTCTCTCTCTACTCTAACTAATTCTCAACTCCACTGTAGTGTGCTGTAGCTCAACAAACCATCCAAACACACTGCTGCGCATGGGTTTATATATGAATTTTGAATAGCGTAATTACGTGGTGCATTTTTAGATGAAGTTGCGGGTCATTTTTACGAGTTTTAGCCTAATTTGCATAAAACTACACTTTATTGAGACTTTACGTGGACAAAATACTGGCGTAAGTACTTGCGACGACTAAAATGTTTATTTGCGCACTTTCTGAACAACGGCAGTTTGTCCTACTTACGCCACTTTAGTATCTGACGGCGCAGTATATGTAATTACGGGCGGTGCGGGTTGCCTCGCTTGCGCCAAAAACTACACCGTATATTGGATCGCGCCCCTGATTATAACCTGCACCCTTAAAGTTTGGTGCCATTTTAAAGAAAATTTAATTTTGGTGCCATTTTTTTATTTATTTTTTAAAGAAAATATAGTTATAGTACATTAGTAGAACAGTAAAACAGTTTTTTATTAAATGGATAGGAAAACATGTACCGGTATTTTTAACACTTTTGGAATCAATGTTAGTCGTGCTTTTGACAGCATATGTTATATGCTCACAGAAACATTGAAAACTATTTTGTAGTTATACCATAAATAAAGAAGGGAAAAGGAATGGACAACAATTTGACTGATGGGAACAGTCCACACCCTCTCCCCTGCACAACAATAGTAGCAATCATCAATTAATTAACAACACATGAGTGTATAGAAACAAAGAAAAAAACTTACAGTGATATTCCAGCCAGAGTGCCAGAAGCAAGAAAATGCACAATGACATAAAAAAGGTGTTAAAAAAACAAAATGCATACTTGAAATAGCATTAGCGAATGTAACAGTCTTCAATAATATTGAATGACATCGGACACCGTGGATAACATCGAATGACATTGGACGGCGTCGATAACATCGAATGACATTGAATGTTGTTGATAACATTCAAATTATAGGACGCACACCTAATTTAAAGATTTAAATTTGGGGGAAAAGTGGGGCATATACTTGGGACAGTATTATATATATATATATATATATATATATATATATATATATATACAGTATCCCACAAAAGTGAGTACACCCCTCACATTTTTGTAAATATCTTATTATATCTTTTCATGTGACAACACTGAAAAAATTACACTTTGCTACAATGTAAAGTAGTGAGTGTACAGCCTGTATAATAGTGTAAATTTGCTATCCCCTAAAAATAACTCAACACACAGCCATTAATGTCTAAACCAGTGCTTTCCAAACTGTGTGTCGGGACACACTAGTGTGTCGGCAGCAGTGTGTAGGTGTGTCCCTGCTTCAGCACAAATTTTTTTTAATTTTTTTTTTTTTTTGGTTTCTGACTTTCCACCTGCCTGCTACGCATATCACATGGTTGACACGTGATTGATACCTAGGGGGACACAGATCATCTTAACCTATTGGCGCAGCTCAGTGGGAACTGAAACTATTCCCATTGGCAGCACATTGGCTCCTGACTGCACGTGTAGTCTCCTTAATTGGCTCGTGACTGCATGTGTAGTCAGTGAGTAGGAGAGCAGTGTGTTTGCAGCACAGGCAGTAGTCAATCGGACTCACCGAGCTTTGAGGGTGGCAGCTTAAATGCTGAGCTGAAGTCAGTGGGGGTTTTTTTGCAACTAGCTCCCAGTAGTGCATTGCTGCTCCTGCACTTGATATATGGATAGGAAGTGGAAGCTTAAAAAATGCTTGATGATAAAATGCGAGTGTCTTTATCTAATATTCCACCAAATATTCAGAAATTGTGTTCATCCCATCGACCTCATACATCCCATTAAAATATCAAGTAGCTATTGGTGTTATTTAACTTTTTTTTAATTATTGCACATACATACTGTTACTTGTAAATACATTTCATTATTATATAATTCATTTATGTGTCCGTATCTCTTAAAACAACTTAGTTTAACCTCCTGTTTGCTAGTACAACTGAATTACTGTGTCGCAAAATGATGTAGGTCTAAAAAGTGTGTCACCAACAGGAAAAGTTTGGAAAGCTCTGGTCTAAACCATTGGCAACAAAAGTGAGTACATCCCTAAGTGGAAATGTCCAAATTAGGCCAAATTAGCCATTTTCCCTCCCCGTTGTCATGTGACTCATTAGTGTTACAAGGTCTCAGGTGTGAATGGGGAGCAAGTGTGTTAAATTTGGTGTTATCACTCTCACACTCTCTCATACTGGTCACTGGAAGTTCAACATGGCACCTCATGGCAAAAAACTCTCTGAGGATCTGAAAAAAAGAATTTTTGCTCTACATAAAGACGGTCTAGGCTATAAAAAGATTACCAATACCCCAAAACTGAGCTGAAGCACAGTGGGCAAGACCATACAGCGGTTTCACAGGACAGGTTCCATCCAGAACAGGCCTCGCCATGGTCGACCAAAGAATTTGAGTGCACGTGCTCAGCATCATATCCAGAGGTTATCTTTGGGAAATAGACGTATGAGTGCTGCCAGTATTGCTGCAGAGGTTGAAGGGGTGGGGGGTCAGCATGGCAGTGCTCAGACCATATGCCACACACTGTATCAAATTGGACTGCATGGCTATCGTCCCAGAAGGAAGCCTCTTTTAAAAATGATGCACAAGAAAGCCCACAAACAGTTTGCTGAAGACAAGTAGACTAAGTACATTAATTACTGTAACCATGCCCTGTGGTCCGATGAGACCAAGATAAAATGATTTGGTTCAGATGGTGTCAAGCGTGTGTGGCGGCAACCAGGTGAGGAGTACAAAGACAAGTGTATCTTGCCTACAGTCAAGCATGGTGGTGGGAGTTTCATGGTCTGGGCCTGCATGAGTGCTGCCGTCACTGGGGAGCTACAGCTCATTGAGGGAACCAGGAATGCCAACATGTACTGTGACATACTGAAGCAGAGCATGATCCCCTTGCTTCGGAGACTGGGCCACAGGGAAGTATTCCAACATAACAACCAAAACACACCTCCAAGACGACCACTGCCTTGCTAAAGAAGCTGACGATAAAGGTGATGGACTGGCCAAGCATGTCTCCACACCTAAACGCTATTGAGCATCTGTGGGGCTGATGTCATCATGGAGGAGTGGAAGAGGACTCCAGTGGCAACCTGTGAAGCTCTGTTGAACTCCATGCCCAAGAGGGTTAAGGCAGTGCTGGAAAATAATGGTAGCCACACAAAATATTGACACTTTGAGCCCAATTTGGACATTTCCACTTAGTGGTGTACTTACTTTTGTTGCCAATGGTTTAGACATTAATGGCTGTGTGTTGAGTTATTTTGAGGGGACAGCAAATTTACACTGTTATACAGGCTGTACACTCACTACTTTACATTGTAGCAAAGTGTCATTTCTTCAGTGTTGTCACATGAAAAGATATAATAAAATATTTACAAAGATGTGAGGGGTGTACTCACTTTTGTGGGATACTGTAGTTATCCTCATAAATAATTCATCCTCTTTTCACCTCCCCTTAAGTGAATTTTCAGGAAATGGAATCTAAATATAAATTTTCACATCTGTAACATCTTTGGTTTTGAGATATAGGTATCCTCATAAATATCTCCTCACCTTTTCACCCCCCTTAAGTGGATTTTAGGGAAATTGAAAAGTTTGTGTTTCTTTATTTTTAAAGGAGAATGTTAATACCAATTTTCACGTCTGTAACATCTTCCGTTTTTGAGATATATGTATCCTCATTAAAAAAGTCACCCCCCTTTTTCACCCCTAATTGCCATAATTTCCAAAACTCCTTCCTTATTGTGTGCCTACGTCATAAAACCAATGTACCTTCCAAATTCCTAGGTTAAACGGTTTGAGCTGGGCGTTGATCAGTCAGGACTTTTTTAATATATATACAGTAGATTTTTGTTTTCTTCCGACAGGATATGGCCGGAAGAAAACAAAAATCAGCTTATCAGACAAGTCTACTCCATGCAAACTGTTTTTGTAGCTAGATCATTAGCCCTCTTGTAGAAACTGTCTTGGTACATTCTATGGGGCCTATCTATCAAGCTCCGAAAGGAGCTTGACGGCCCGTGTTTCTGGCGAGTCTTCAGACTCGCCAGAAACAGCAGTTATGAAGCAGCGGTCACAAAGACTGCTGCTCCATAACCCTGTCCATCTGCTCTGAGCAGGCGGACAGACATCACCGGAAATCAACCCGACCGAGTACGATAGGGTTGATTGACACCCCCTGCTGGCGGCCTATTGGCCGCAAGTTTGCAGGGGGTGGCGTTGCACCAGCAGCTCTTGTGAGCTACTGGTGCATTGCTGAATACGGAGAGCGTATTGCTGTCCGTATTCAGCGAGGTCTGGCGGACCTGATCCACACTGTCGGATCAGGTCCGCCAGACCTTGATAAATAGAGGCCTATATGTATGGTTGACAGCACATAAACAGTTTCAGTGTCAATAAATGTAACTGCTAGGAGTTCTTCACAGCTGATGATTCACAACTCTTTGACTTTTTTGTTACTAGCTGCTGTGGGAAACCTTTTGCATACATTCTAAATTGTTCCACAGGTCAGTGCCACAGCAGTACACATTTCTGGAAATTTTGATAATTTGATTAAATATAATAATTTAATATTAGTAATAATAATCTGAATCATTTAAATAAGCATTCACAAGTAGGGCCTGTGTGTTGTCAGTGAACTGTAGAAAATGGTGTAATATTTCATATTTTTGCTGGACAGAGAGGAGTAGAAAATACAGGGTGTGTAGACCAATATGACTTGATGGTTGGCTTATTTACAATTCCCATAATGAGAGCAAGTCCCCAAAATATTTTAATTCTATTAAGTTTGTTGGGATTCAGTTACACTACTCTAAATATCTAGTGATTTTGGACAAACATTGCTGCAAATTATTTGTTCAAGAAAAGCATCTGATAAATAAATTTTGAAATAAAATCAGCTGGTTTGGAATTACCATCAACAATACTGATAACCAGCAGATTTAGCCAAAATTGGAATTTCTGAGCAATATGATCAAGTAGATTCCCTATTAAATTGTTGTCCAGAGTACATTAATCAGGCTCAGTTAAAGGGACAGTAAACACCTTGTGGCATATTTATCAAGCTCTGATTGGAGCTTGATGCCCCGTGTTTCTGGCGAGCCTGCAGACTCACCAGAAACAGCAGTTATGAAGCAGCGGTCAGAAAGACTGCTGCTCCATAACCTATCTGCCTGCTCTGAGCAGGCGGACAGACATCGCCGGAAATCAACCCGATCGAGTACGATCTGGTTGACTGATACCCCCTGCTGGCGGCCTATTGGCCGCGAGTCTGCAGGGCATATTTATCAAGCTCTGATTGGAGCTTGATGCCCCGTGTTTCTGGCGAGCCTGCAGACTCACCAGAAACAGCAGTTATGAAGCAGCGGTCAGAAAGACTGCTGCTCCATAACCTATCTGCCTGCTCTGAGCAGGCGGACAGACATCGCCGGAAATCAACCCGATCGAGTACGATCTGGTTGACCGATACCCCCTGCTGGCGGCCTATTGGCCGCGAGTCTGCAGGGGGCGGCGTTGCACCAGCAGCTCTTGTCGTATTGCTCACCGTATTCAGCGAGGTCTGTCGGACCTGATCCGCACTGTCGGATCAGGTCCGACAGACCTTGATAACTATGGGCCCTTGTAGCTATAAGAGATCTCTGTTATCTGACTATACAATAAAATATCAGTCAAGTCTAGACAATTTTAAAAAATAAATTTACATATTGTTTGCTACAATTGTTTTCGAATAGACAAACTCGTCCCACTACTTGCATTATTTTTATAAGCCAACCCGGGCTACAGTTGGCAGAGAACAAGGTAAGGAATGTTAATATTAAGTGCCTTGTTTTGCAGTCTGTTATCTGTTAAAGCCAGCTAGGGAAATATATTGTATGTTGCAAGGTTAGCCTTGAGAAGTCAGCAGGGTGCATTACCAGCTCTGGGAAAAAAAATACAATATTCATAGCAAGATTATATGAAAAGGGGACAAATTCAGTAACAAAAGTAAATCTATATTACATTTTTTTTTTTTTTACAATGGATAACTAAAATTTAATTATTTTCAGATTTCCCTTGGGGAGGTTTGGTCAATGAATCATTTGGGATAATTCTTTTCTTTTTTGGTGGGAATATAGGCTTCTTCATGAGGGTAACTTGTATTAGTGTCCTTACTAGAGGTGTGCACAGACAAAAAATTCAGTTCAGCCAAATCTTTTGTAGCAAATATTTAAAATAGTTAGTTTTTGAATATTCATTGTCTGTGCTATTTGGTATTCATTTAGTTTTAAACTAATCAATTATTGAATATTTGGGGAGCATTAACGAAAATGAATGTAAATGTTCCTTTGCTACAGGAGAAAAAGTTAACCTGTAGCGTTAAATACTTACCTTTAGCGCGCTGGTAAGCTGTTGCATATTCACAGAGCCCCAGGCCACACTAATAGGAAGTTTAGCGCACTCTAAGCCTTGTATTAGTGTGGCCTGGGGCTACGTGAAGAAATGTTGGATTACCATGGCTCTCCAGCGAGCTATAGGTAAGTATTTTTAACACCTAAGGTAATTTAAAGGAAACTAATGAATACTGATGAAGTTCCTCAGTATTTTATTAATTTTTGTGGTGCATTTGTTCAGATGATCATTTTGTTAAAACGAAATAAATGTTCATGTTTCATTAACGCATCTGCATACATATTGATAGGTGTAGGGTGACCATATTGCCGCTTTAAAAAGAGACGCATGAAAAATATATGTCAGGGCTGTTTTCAGGGCTGTTGAAAGAAATGTTTTGTATAAGAACTCTGACATATGTGTCCCTTTTTAAAGCGACAATATGGTCAGCCTAGATAGGTGGCAATATTAGATTTAATAGAAAGTGAAAAAAACAACAACAGATTGTCTTTTAACAAAGCTATTTATGATAAAACATTGGTTATAATCTATAGTGAAAATATCTAATATGCTTAAAGGGACACTGAACCCAATTTTTTTTTTCTTTTGTGATTCAGATAGAGCATACAATATTAAGCAACTTTCTAATTTACTCCTATTATGAATTTTTTATTCGTTCTCTTGCTATCTTTATTTGAAAAAGAAGGCATCTAAGCTTTTTTTGGTTCAGAACTCAACAGCACTTTTTTATTGGTGGATGAATTTATCCACCAATCAGTAAGGACAACTCAGGTTGTTCACCAAAAATGGGCCGGCATCTAAACTTACATTCTTGCATTTCAAATAAAGATACCAAGAGAATGAAGAACATTTGATAATAGGAGTAAATTAGAAAGTTGCTTAAAATTTCACAAAAGAAAAAAAAATGGGTTGAGTGTCCCTTTAATCAGTAGATCATCAATCTATAAATGACAATATTAGAAAGGGGGAAAAACAACAGATTTACTTTTAACATATCTCTTTCTGATATAATGTACAACCACAATTACAAAAATGTTTGGACACTATGGAAATGCAAAAATACAAAGAAAAAGAGTAATTTGAAAATTCAATTCACACTGATTATTAAAACATTACTTGATGTTTTACTTTGTGAATTTAATATATTTTTGAAACTATACACTCATTTCAAATCTGACTGCAACACGTTCCAAAAACAGAGACAATTTAGGACTAATAGTGATGTGACAAGTTGAAATAAAAAGGTGATGTGAAACAGGTGAGGCAATCGTGTAATCATAGTATATAAGGAGCCTCCAAAAAAGGCCTAGTCCTTTAAGAGCAAGGATGGGTCAAGGCTTGCCAAACTCCCAACAAATGCATCAGCAAAGAGTCCAACACTTTGAAAGCAACATTCCCCAAAGAAAAATCGATAGGATATTGGGCATTGCACCTTCTACAGTGCAAAATATAATTAAAAGATTCAAGAAATCCAGACGTCAGACGTCACTGTATCAAAAACCGTCATCAGTCTGTAATGGATATCCTAACATGGGCTTGGGAATACTTTGGTAAACCATTGTCAGTCAACACCATTCTCCGCTGCATCCACAGACAGTCTTTACTATGCAAAGCAGAAGTCATACATCAACACTGTCCAAAAGCGCTGCTGACTTCTCTGAGCTCAGTCTCATCTGTGATGGACAGTGACACAGTGGTGTTTTGTCGTCCGACGAGTCAACATTTCAAATAGTTTTTGGAAAAAACATTTGTTGTGTTCTCCAGGCCAAAGAGGAAAAGGACCATCCAAGCTTTTATCAGTGTCAGATCCAAAAGCCAGCATCTGTCATGGTATGGGGGTGTGCCAGTGCCCCCCATGACATTATTAACTTGCACATCTGTGAGGGCACCATTAATGCAGAAAGATATATATACATTTTGGAGCAACATATACTGCCATCCAGACTTCTTCTTTTCCAGAGACAATGCCAAACCACATTCTGCCCAGATAACAAGCACATGGTTGCATAAGCAGAGAGTGCGGAAGCTAGCATGGCCTGCCTGCATTTCTGATCTGTCTCCGATTGAGAATATGTGGTGCATTATGAAGTACAAAATAAGACAACGAAGGCACCATACAGTTGTGCAGCTGAAGACATGCATAATGGATAAATGGGGGGAAATTCCGCTTGCTAACCTTAACCAACTGGTGTCTTCAGTGCCCAAATGCTTAGTAAGTGTCATAAAAAAAAGGTGATGTTCCACAGTGGTAAACAGTCGACTGTCCCAACTTATTTGGAGTGTGTTGCACAATCATCAGATTTGAAATGAGTGCATATTTTCAAAAATACATTAAATTCACAAAGTAAAACATCAAATAATGTGTATGAGTACAGGGTGAATTGAATATTCAAATTACTATTTTTGTTTGTTTTTTGGCATTTTCCATACTGTCCCAATTTTTTCTGAATTGGGGTTATATCTGTCCTATCTGTCTGCAAGCTAAAAGCCCAGCAACAGCAACCGTAGATTGAGTGGTACTTGGCTCTATTTATCGATGCAACCTAGTTACACATCCAGGTGGTTTGATGGAAGCATTGCTCCGATATTGGTGTTGATAATGGAGAAACGGTACGGTCAAACCACGTGGATATATATCTACAGCTGGAAGTAAATACATGTGGAAATAGCTTAAGGGGTTAGAGTTATTTATGGTTGGACTTGATCACACTCAGGATTTCTCGCATTATGGGCGTACACAATGAGTTTTAAGCTGCTATGAGGCTAATGTAAAGAGACTTTAAACCAAATTAAAGTTTAGAAAAAGGATAACAAACAGGAGCACATACTAACACCAGACATAAGATAACGATGTGAATACAAGTGAGACTGTCACCAGAATAAGCAACCATATTGCAGGCATTAGAGGAATTTATATGGCTGGGTAACTTGTTTTGCCAGAATAAAGTGTAACAAGCTATTTTATGAACTACTGTCTACAATGTCTATGATAAATTTAAGTGACAAAGTAACCCACTAAACAAAGCTCTTTCATTAAGAAAAATGTGCCACCAAATTTTTTTAAAAAAAAGATAAAAAATGATGTTATAAGTCTTGTTCATTACATTAGTGAGTATCAGGGAATTTGGAGATATGGTAATGTGTCACTTGCTTTGGCTGCCAAAATATTCACATTCTCACAGCTAACAGAGAAGGAGGAACATTACCAATCAGTTATGCTCACTCTCCACACTGCTAGAAACGGAGTAACATCCACTTAAAAGATTTAAGGCTTGATTACAAGTGGAGCACTAATTTATTGCGCGCCTGCAAACGGGAAAATGTGCCCGTTTACGGGAGCACGATGAACAACCAGCCATTACAAGTGGCTGGTTATTGCTACTGCAAGCTTGTTGTAGCAATTAGTGCTCAAAAAATTAATCAGAGGTCAGACCTCTGGTAAAAAAATTTAAATGTGCCCCAATCCCCCCCCCCCCCCAAAAAAAAAGTGTATTGTAGATATTAATAATAAAAATAAAGGAGCATTTTTAAAAAAAAAAAAAAAAAAAAAACTGCACTAAGCAGTTTTTAAGGGTTAAAAGTGGTCGGTGTGGTGGGTAATGAAAAGTGCCTTTACATTACGGTCTATGGGAAATGTGTGTTTGCTATAAAATTAGAGGCTTATTTATTAAGTCTTCAACTGTGCTGCATTCAACGGCACCAATACACACGCCTAACATCGCCTAACATTGCAGCGCTGTCAAAAAGTCGCGCACCAAGTACGGGGCGATGAGCAGTGGACTGTTAACTAGCAGTCATTGATCTCGGCTTTTTCCCAGCTTTATTTATATCCTGTCACTAAACACCGCTACTATACTAAAAATTTTAACCCCTATCCCGCCGCTCCCGGACCCCGCCGCAACTAAATAAAGTTATTAACCCCTATCCTGCTGCTCCCCGAGCCCACCGCAACTAAATAAAGTTATTAACCCCTAAACCACTGCTCCCGAAGCCCTCCGCAACTAAATAAATATATTAACCCCTAAACCCCTGGCCTCCCACATCACTACCACTTACTAAACCTATTAACCCCTAAACCGCCAGCCCCCCACATCACCATAAACTAAATTAAACTATTAACCCCTTAACCTAACAACCCGCTAACTTTACATTAAATATTAACTCCTCCCTATCTTATAATAAATTTAAACTTACCTTTAGAATTAAATTAAACTATATTAAACTACTAATTAACCTACCCTAACTATTATACTAAAAATATATTAAACTATATTAAACTATTAATAAACCTACCCTAAGCTCTTCATTGCCCTGAAAAGAGCATTTGGATGAGCATTGCCCTTAAAAGGGCATTTAGCTCTTTTTCCACCCAAAGGGTTTATTGGGTGGGTTTAATTTTAGATTAGGGACTTTGGGCAGAAAAAGAGCTAAATGCCCTTTTAAGCGCAATGCCCATCCAAATGCCCTTTTCAGAGCAATGAGGAGCTTAGGTTGTTTAGATAGAATTTTATTTGGGGGGTTTGGTTGTGGGGGTGGTGGGTTTTACTGTAAGGGGGGTTGTTTGTATTTTTTTACAGGTAAAAGAGCTGATTTCTTTGGGGCAATGCCCCGCAAAAGGCCCTTTTAAGGGCTATTGGCAGTTTAGTTTAGGCTAGGGTTTTTTATTTTTATTTTGGGGGGCTTTTTTAGTTTGATATGGCTATTAGATTAGGTGTAATTAGTTTAAATATTTGACAATTTATTTTTTATTTTGTGTAATTTAGTGTTTATTTTTTTTGTAACTTAGTGTTTTTTATTTTGTGTAACTTAGTTGTTAGTTTTTGTAACTTAGTAATTCGACTTTATAGTAGATTTAAATAACTTGAGTAGGGTTAGGTTTTTAAATATATAAGAGTTCATTTAATTTGTAGTTTAATGTAATTTTAGTATAATAGTTAGGGTAGGTTAATTAATAGTTAAATATAGTTTAATGTAATTGTAGTATAACAGTTAGGGTAGGTTCATTAATAGTTTAATATAGTTTAATTTAATTCTAAAGGTAAGTTTAAATTTATTATAAGATAGGGATGAGTTAGAATTAAATGTAAAGTTAGCGGGTTGTTAGGTTTAGGGATTAATAGCTGACTTTAGTTTATGGCGATGTGGAGGGCTGGTGGTTTAGTGGTTAATAGGTTTAGTAAGTGGTAGTGATGTGGGAGGCCTGGGGTTTAGGGGTTAATACATTTAGTTAGTTGCGGTGGGGTCCGGGAGCGGCGGGATAGGGGTTAATAACATTATGTAGGTGGCGGCGGTGGCGGGGAGATGCGGGATAGGGGTTAATACATTTATTTAGGTTGCGGCGGTGTCGGGGAGCGGCGGGATAGGGGTTAATAATATTATGTAGGTGGCGGCGATGTCGGGGCAGCAGATTAGGGTTGTTTAGACTCGGGGCTTATGTTAGGGTGTTAGGTGTTATTCTAGCTTAGAAATCAATGGGATATCGGGCAGCTTTCGCTGCTTTCAGACTCCCATTGATTCCTATGGCATCCGCAGCCTCCAGGGTTGCGGATTGAAAACCAGGTACGCTGGCCGGAATAGTGGCAAACGTACCTGTTAGCAGTTTGATAACTTGCAAAAGTTGTCAGATTGGTCTGAATTTGTATTCGGAACATCTGTAGTGACATAAGCATCGATCTCTGTCGGACTGAGACCGGCGGATCGTATGTTACGTCACAAATTTCAACTTTTGCCAGTATGTAGGCTTTGATAAATAAAGCGAATCAGGCTCGCCACAATTACGCTGTGGAATTCTTGTGTATTTGCGGTTGACGGCTTGATAAAGAGGCCTCATACAGTATATATTTATGTGTTAATATGTGTATATACACATATTAATACATAATAATAATAATTATTATTATTATCGGTTATTTGCAGAGCGCCAAAAGATTCTGCAGCACTATAAACATAGGCGGTATACAAGGTAACATTTATAGTGATACATGGGTAGAGGGCCCTGCAGAGAGTTGCACTGTTGCAGTCATCTCTTATGAAGGTGATCTGCAAACAGTTAGACTCTTAGGTTTAAATGCTATGGGGGTTCATGGTGGATAGTAATAGAGAGGAACTGGTATTAGGAAAGGTTAGTGTAGGTTGTATGCATCCCTGAACAGTCGCTTGAAGTCTTGAAAACTAGGGGAGAGTCTTGTGAAGCAAGAGAGTTCCACAAGATGGGAGCCAGTCTGGAGAAGTCCTGTAAACGGGAATGTGAGGAGGTAACAAGAGAGAGTAGGAGGTCATGAGCAGAGCGAAGGGGACAGGAGGGAGAGTATCTGGAGATAAGGTCTGAGATATAGGGGGGAGCAGTGCAGTTGAGGGCTTTGTATGTCAGAGTGAGAATTTTGTGGTTTATTTCCTAGAGGCAAGAGGAAGCCAGTGAAGGGATTGACAGAGAGGTGCAGCAGTAAAGAGCGACATGTAAGGAAGATGAGCTTGGCAGAGTCATTCATTATGGATTGTAAAGGAGCTAGGTGGCAGCTAGGGAGACCAGAGAGGACGGAGTAGCAGTAGTCACGGTGGGAAAGGATGAGAGAGTGGATTAAAATCTTAAGGGACACTGAACCCAAATTTTTTTCTTTTATGATTCAGATAGAGCATGAAATTATAAGCAACATTCTAATATACTCCTATTATCAATTTTTCTTTGTTCTCTTGCTATCTATATTTTAAAAGCAGGAATGTAAATCTTTGCAGCCAGCCCATTTTAGGTTCAGTACTATGGCTAGCGCTTGCTTATTGGAGGCTTATATTTACCCACCAATAAGCAAGCATTACCCAGGATCTCAACCAAAAATGGGCTGGCTCCTATGCATCACATTCCTGCTTTTTAAATAAAGATAGCAAGAGAATGAAGAAAAATTGATAAGAGGGGTAAATTAAAAAGTTGCTTAAAATTGCATGCACTATCTGAATTATGAAAGAAAAATATTTGGGTTCAGTGTCCCTTTAGTTGTGTCTTGTGTAAGGAAATGTCTAATTTTAGAGATGTTTTTAAGGTGGAAGTGGCAGGATTTAGCCAAGGACTGAATGTGAGGAGTGAAAGAAAGATCTGAGTCAATTGTGACCCCGAGACATCGGGCATGTGGGGTAGGGGTAATGATGGAGTTGTCGACAGTTATAAAAAGATGGGTGGTGGAGATTTTAGAAGAAGAAGGGAAAATAAGGATCTCAGTTTTGGAGAGATTTAGCTTAAAGGAACATGAACCCCAAATTTTTTCATTCATGGTTTAGATAGAAAATACAATTTTAAACAACTTTCTAATTTACTTCTATTATCTAATTTGTATCATTCTCTTGATATAATTTGTTGAAGGAACAGCAATGCACTAATGGGGCGCAATCCAATATAGATCGTAGTTTGCGGCGCAAGCGAGGGAACCACCGCCGCCCATAGTTTCAGCTCGCAACTCGAACTATACAATAAACGGCACCTTCAGATGCTAAAGTGCCGTAAGTCTGATAAACCAGCGATGTCCAGAAATCTGCGTGAGTACAAATTTCTGGAGTCGCCAGTGATTTACGGCACTTTAGAAACTGCCGGCACCAACAAAACCTGACTAAGTTATAAAATCTCCCGTACTGTCTAACATGCCTCCCAAACATAGCCCCACACGTATACCCCTCTATCCGCTATCCCCTCTCACTGTCCTAATAATAAAAAATGTATTAACCCCTAAACCGCCGCTCCCGGACCCTGCCGCCACCTAATAAAGTTATTAATCCCTAAACCGCCGCTCCCGGACCCCGCCGCCACCTACATTAACTACCCCCTAATGTGAGCCCCTTACACGGCCGCCACATACATTAACTACCCCCTAATGTTAGCTCCTACCCCTCCGCCAGCTATATTAAAATTATTAACCCTTAATTTAATCCCCTACACCGCCGCCAGCTATATTAAATTAATTAACCCCTAATCTAATCCCCCTATACCGCCGCCACCTATATTAAATAAATTAACCCCTAATCTAATCCCCCTACACCGCCGCCACCTATATTAAATTAATAAACCCCTAAAATACTAACCTATCCCTACCACTAAACCTAAGTCTAACCCTACAAATAGCCCTGAAAAGGGCTTTTTGCGTGGCTTTACCCCAAAGTAAACAGCTCTATTGCCAGCCCTTAAAAGGGCTTTTTGCAGGGCTTTGCCCCAAAGTAATCAGCTCTTTTACCAGCCCTTAAAAGGGCTTTTGGCGGGGCATTGTCACAAAGAAATCAGTTCTTTTGCCTATAATCTAAATCCCCCTACACCGCCGCCACCTATAATAAATGTATTACCCCCTAATCTAATCCCCCTACACCGCCGCCACCTATATCAAATAGATTAACCCCTAATCTGACCCCCCTACACCGCCGCCACCTATATTAACTATATTAACACGAATTATTTTAGGGTTAATATAGTTAATATCGTTATTATATTATATATATATTAACTATATTAACCCTAATTATATTAGGGTTAATATAGTTAATATTGTTATTATATTATATATATATTAACTATATTAACCCTAATTATATTAGGGTTGATATAGTTAATATCGTTATTATATTATATATATATTAAGTATAATAACCCTATCTAACTCTAACACGCATAAGTAAAATCTTATTAAAATAAATCTAATTAATATTAATATTATTAATTAAAATATTCCTATTTAAATCTAAATACTTACCTATAAAATAAACCCTATTGCCTAGATTTAGAGTTCTGCGTTAGCCGTCAAAACCAGCGTTAGGGGGTCCTAATGCTGGTTTTGGAAGGCCGCTGGTATTTAGAGTCGTGTAGGTAAGGGTCTAACGCTCACTTTCCAGCCGCGACTTTTCCATACCGCAGATCCCCTTATGTCAATTGCGTATCCTATCTTTTTACTGGGATCTTTCTAACGCCGGTATTTAGAGTCTTGGCTGAAGTGAGCGTTAGAACTCTAACGACAAAACTCCAGCCGCAGAAAAAAAGTCAGGAGCTAAGAGCTTTATGGGCTAACGCCGGTTCATAATGCTCTTAAAGGGACAGTAAAGTCAAAACTAAACTTTCATGATTCAGATAGGGCATGCAATTTTAAACAACTTTCCAATTTACTTTTATCATCAAATTTGCTTTGTTCCCTTGGTGGTATTTTTGAAAAGCTAAACCTAGCTAGGCTCAAAGTGATTTCTAAACAGTTGAAAACCGCCTCCTAGCTCAGAGCATTTTGAAAGTTTTTCACAGTTAGACTGTGCTAGTTCACATGTGTCATATAGATAACATTGTGCTCACTCCCGTGAAGTTATTTAGGAGTCTTCACTGATTGACTACACTGCATGTCTGTCAAAGGCACTTAGATAAGGAGGCTGTCTGCAAAGGCTTAGATACAAGGTAATCACAGAGGTAAAAAGAATATTAATATAACTGTGTTGGTTATGCAAAAACGGGGAATGGGTAATAAAGGGATTATCTATCTTTTTAAATAAGAAACATTTTGGTGTAGACTGTCCCTTTAACTACTGTGCTATAAAGTACACTAACACCCATAAACTACCTATGTACCCCTAAACCGAGGTCCCCCCACATCGCCGCCACTATATTAAAATTTTTTAACCCCTAATCTGCCGACCGCACACCGCCGCAACCTACATTATCCCTATGTACCCCTAATCTGCTGTCCCTAACATCGCCAACACCTACATAATATTTATTAACCCCTAATCTGCCCCCCCAACGTCGCCGCTACCTACCTACACTTATTAACCCCTAATCTGCCGACCGGACCTTGCCGCTACTCTAATAAATGTATTAACCCCTAAAGCTAAGTCTAACCCTAACACTAACACCCCCCTAAGTTAAATATAATTTAAATCTGACGAAATAAAATAAATCTTATTTAATAAATTAATCCTATTTAAAGCTAAATACTTACCTGTAAAATAAACCCTAATATAGCTACAATATAAATAATAACTATATTGTAGCTATTTTAGGATTTTTTTTAATTTTTATTTAATAGGATAGGATTCTATCAGCCAATTGGAATTAAGGTAAGAAAATCTGATTGGCTGATTCAATCAGCCAATCAGATTCAAGTTCAATCCGATTGGTTGATCCAATCAGCCAATCAGATTGAGCTTGCATTCTATTGGCTGATCGGAACATCCAATAGAATGCAAGCTCAATCTGATTGGCTGATTGGACCAACTGTAGGCAAGGTACTGCTATGAAGATACAAAAATTTAATATAACAATAAACAACTTATAAAATATCAATTAAAATTCCATGGATCCAGGAATCAATAAAATACAATGAAAAATAAAAACAATAACAATAAATCAAATCTGTAATCAGTTAAACAGCTCTAAATAGTAAACAATAAAAAACTAAAAAATAATAATATAGAAACAATAGTAGAGTTCTGTGCTTCAACAAATGTTCGTCGAGAACAAAGTCCAGTGTGTGTTGTGTCTTCTAAAAAACAAATTATAGCTGGTGGATCCGATATTGTCCAAATGTATCAGTGATCCTGATGAGTGAAATATATAATGAAAAAATCAATAGATGTTGTGATGAATCCAAAAATACAAATAAATATGAAGATAAAAATAAAATAAGTGTGACCAATGAAAAACTTGTGTCCAAAATATGAAAAAATAAATGCAGTAATAATAAATCAACAATAAAAAATAAGAAATCAATGAAAAAATGAAAAAAATTGTGTTTGCAATCAACAAAAACTGGTTTAGTGCTGCAAAAAATCTGTGCTAACAGTCCAAACTCCAAAAATGAGTGTGCTTTAGGGTTAATAGGGGATGATCAAGTGATCGTGATTAGTCCTTAAAAATAGACATAGTAATAATAAAAAATCTGTTGTGTGTGTCTTTTTGGAAGAAATATGCAAAGGCTGTGGTTCCACAAAATAATATACAAAATGTCGCTGGACGGTGTAACGATATCCACCTAGAAATAAAAACAATAATAGTGTAACCTGTCTCACATTACAGATAGAGTAGGAATAAGGCTTACCAGTATCTACGCGTTTCGGCCTGTAATAGGCCTTTCTCAAGACTGGTTTGTAACTATAACTGCTCGCCTTAAATATTAAAACAGTTTGACAAACCGGAAGTGCCATTCCGTCGCACTTCTGGTATAGCGAATACTCCAATTTTTAAATAATTGTTATTAGTATAGCCCGCTATAGCCTGAACATGTAATCACTTACAGACTAAGATCGCTATATGGTATATACTTGTTCCTATGTATTATAATAACTTCTATCATCCGTCAACCTTGCCTCCGCAATCTTGACGTCACACTTGCAGTTATCTTAGGGTTTATTTTATAGGTAAGTATTTAGATTTAAATAGGAATATTTTAATTAATAATATTAATATTAATTAGATTTATTTTAATAAGAATTTAGTTAGGGGTGTTAGAGTTAGATAGGGTTATTATACTTAATATATATATATAATATAATAACGATATTAACTATATTAACCCTAATATAATTAGGGTTAATATAGCTAATATATGTAAAATAATAACGATATTAACTATATTAACCCTAATATAATTAGGGTTAATATAGTTAATATATATAATATAATAACGATATTAACTATATTAACCCTAATATAATTAGGGTTAATATAGTTAATATATATATAATATAATAACGATATTAACTATATTAACCCTAATATAATTAGGGTTAATATAGTTAATATATATAATATAATAACGATATTAACTATATTAACCCTAATATAATTAGGGTCAATATAGTTAATATAGCTGGCGGCAGTGTAGGGGGATTAGATTAGGGGTTAATCTTTTTAATATAGGTGGCGGCGGTGTAGGGGGATTAGATTAGGGGGTAATACATTTATTATAGGTGGCGGCGGTGTAGGGGGATTTAGATTAGATGCAAAAGAGCTGATTACTTTGTGACAATGCCCCGCAAAAAGCCCTTTTAAGGGCTGGTAAAAGAGCTGATTACTTTGGGGAAATGCCCCGCAAAAAGCCCTTTTAAGGGCTGGCAATAGAGCTGTTACTTTGGGGCAATGTCATGCAAAAGGCCCTTTTAAGGGCTGGTAATAGAGGTGATTACTTTAGGGAGATTAGATTAGGGGTTAATGTATTTAATATAGCTGGCGGCGGTATAGGGGGATTAAATTAGGGGTTAATAATTTTAATATAGCTGGTGGCAGTGTAGGGGGATTAGATTAGGGGTTAATAATTTTAATATAGCTGGCGGCAGTGTAGGGGGATTAGATTAGGGGTTAATAATTTAATATAGCTGGCGGCGGGGTAGGGGGATTAGATTAGGGGTTAATCATTTTAATATAGCTGGCGGCGGGGTAGGAGCTCACATTAGGGGGTATGTAATGTAGATGGCGGCGGTGTAAGGGGCTCACATTAGGGGGTATGTAATGTAGATGGCGGCGGTGTAAGGGGCTCACATTAGGGGGTATGTAATATAGATGGCGGCGGTGTAAGGGGCTCACATTAGGGGGTATGTAATGTAGGTGGCAACAGTGTAGGGGGATCACATTAGGGGGTTATACATTTAATGTAGCTGACGGTGGGGTCCGGGGGCAGCGGTTTAGGGGTTAAATACTTTATTAGGGATTGCGGCGGGGGGTCGCTGTTGACAGGTAGATAGACATTGCGCATGCGTTAGGTGTTAGGTTTTATTTAGCAGTTCGCGGTTGACAGGTAGATAGACATTGCGCATGCGTTAGGTGTTAGGTTTTATTTTGTAGCTAGTTTAGGGAGTTACGGGGCTCCAATAGATAGCGTAAGGCTTACTACGCCTGCATTTTATAGCGAGGTGAAAATGGAGTAAGATTTCTCCATTTTCGCCGCGTAAGTCCTTACGCTGTATATTGGATACCAAACTGCGCGGGCTTGGTATACCTGTCTATGGCCCAAAAAACTACGGGCGAAGGCAGAAATATACGAGCGTAACTTCTAGTTTATGCCGTATATAGGATACTAAACCCGCACGAAATTCGGCGTCACCGGCTTTTGCGTGTGACGCTGCATATCTGATCGGGCCCATGGTTTTTAACTGAACTCATGGGTGAGCCAATCACAATAGATATATATTTATGCAGCTACCAATCAACAGCTAGAACCTAGGTTCTCTGCTGCTCCTGAGATTGCCTAGATAAACCTTTCCGCAAAGAATAACAAGAGAAGGAAGCAAATTAAATAATAGAAGTAAATTGGAAAGATATTTAAAATTGTATTCTCTATCTAAATCACTAAATCATTTTTTTGAACTTCATGTCCCTTTAAGGTAGTGAGAGGACATCCAGGAAGAGATGTGAGAAAGACAGTTAGTGACATATACAAATATATTTATATTTGCTACCCATCGCTGTACAACTTACCCCCTTTGCAGCGCTAGGTTCTCAACTGTGTCTGTTGGCATGAAAACGAGGCTCCCATTGGAGCCTATGGAAGCGCGTTCTCATGAGCGCAATGCTTCCGTGCAATGCAAACGCAAGGTCTCATTAGCATTGCACCACACTTGTAATACCAGAGCACAATTGCGTGTGCTGGTATTTCTAAATTGAGCACAAATATCACTTTCACAGAAGTGATATTTTGCGCTCAACTTGTAATCTAGCCCTTAACCTTTTGAGTGCCACTGACCAGTGGGGAATTTACCTCATTCCTTAGTATCAGATGCATTTGTATTATTTGGATTGCCTCATTTTATGTCTGCTTCCTTTTTTGATCATCATATATGAAATCTATATAATGTTTTGTTTTTTATCTATGCAAAGGTCCAGCTGTCAAGCAGTGCATCTGTTATTTGTATTATGCACTATGTGAACAATGTATATAGCAATGAAGCTTGAGAAAGCAGCCATTACTCATTTGTGTATACAGAAATCTTTGTGTCTCCTGAGAATATTAACACCAAGAGGCCTATTTATCAAGCCGTCAACTTGCATTCGACGGCACCAATACGCTCGCCTAAGATTGCCTAACATCGCTGCAGTGGACCTGAATACACTCTCCAAAGTTACCAAAAAAGCTGTCAAAAAGCCACGCACCAAGTACGGGGCGATGAGCAGCGGACTGTTGTTAACTAACAGTCATCGATCTCGCTGCTCTTTGGCTTTTCCCCAGCTTTATTGGTATACTGTCACCAAACACCCACACTATACTACACTGTTTTACCCCTATCCCACCGCCACTCTAATAAACGTATTAACCCCTATCCTGCTGCTCCCGGAGCCCACCGCCACTCTAATAAATTTATTAACCCCTATCCTGCTGCTCCTACATTATGTTATTAACTCCTAATCTGCCCCCCCACACTGCCGCCACCTACATTATGTTATTAACCCCTAATCTGCACCCCCGACACCGCCGCCACCTACATTATACTTATTAACACCTAATCTGCACCCCCAATGTCGCCGCCACTATATTAAATTTATTAACCTCTAAACCTAAGTCTAAACCTAACACCTCTAACTTAAATCTAAGTTAAATAAATCTAAATAAAATTCCTATCATTACCTAAATTATTCCTATTTAAAACTAAATACTTACCTATAAAATAAACCCTAAGATAGCTACAATATAACTAATAGTTACATAGGCCTAGATTTAGAGTTGGGCGGTAGCCGTGAAAACCAGCGTTAGAGGCTCCTAACGCTGGTTTTTACTGCCCTCTGGTATTTGGAGTCAGTCAGGAAAGGGTCTAACGCTCACTTTCCAGCCGCGACTTTTCCATACCGCAGATCCCCCTACGCCATTTGCGTATCCTATCTTTTCAATGGGATCTTTCTAACGCCGGTATTTAGAGTCGTGGCTGAAGTGAGCGTTAGAAATCTAACGACAAAACTCCAGCCGCAGAAAAAAAACAGGAGTTAAGAGCTTTATGGGCTAACGCCGGTTTATAAAGCTCCTAACTACTGTGCTCTAAAGTACACTAACACCCATAAACTACCTATGTACCCCTAAACCGAGGTCCCCCCACACCGCCGCCATGCTATTAAATTTTTTTAACCCCTAATCTGCTGCTCCGTACACCGCCGCCACCTACATTATCCCTATGTACCCCTAATCTGCTGCCCCTAATACCGCCGACACCTACATAATATTTATTAACCCCTAATCTGCCGCCCCCAACGTCGCCGCCACCTACCTACACTTATTAACCCCTAATCTGCCGACCGAACCGCTACTATAATAAATGTATTAACCCCTAATCCGCCTCACTCCCGCCTCAATAACCCTATAATAAATAGTATTAACCCCTAATCTGTCCTCCCTAACATCGCCGACACCTAACTTCAAACATTAACCCCTAATCTGCAGACCGGAGCTCACCGCTATTCTAATAAATTTTTTAACCCCTAAAGCTAAGTCTAACCCTAACACTAACACCCCCCTAAGTTAAATATAATTTTTACC
Organism: Bombina bombina; assembly: GCF_027579735.1. NCBI lineage: Eukaryota > Metazoa > Chordata > Amphibia > Anura > Bombinatoridae > Bombina > Bombina bombina. Next base: position 304,285,567 of record NC_069501.1, on the reverse strand, counting down.
TAACGAAATAAATTAACTCTTATTATATAAATTAATCCTATTTAAAGCTAAATACTTACCTGTAAAATAAATCCTAATATAGCTACAATATAAATTCTAATTATTTTAACCAGGTACAATAGCTAAAATAGTTAAAATAATTACAAAATTACCTGTAAAATAAATCCTAACCTAAGTTACAATTAAACCTAACACTACACTATCAATAAATTAATTAAATAAAATACCTACAATTATCTACAATTAAACCTAACACTACACTATCAATAAATTAATTAAATACAATACCTACAAATAACTATAATTAAATAAACTAACTAAAGTACAAAAAATAAAAAAGAACTAAGTTACAAAAAATAAAAAAATATTTACAAATATTAGAAAAATATTACAACAATTTTAAACTAATTACACCTACTCTAAGCCCCCTAATAAAATAACAAAGACCCCCAAAATAAAAAAATGCCCTACCCTATTCTAAATTAAAAAAGTTCAAAGCTCTTTTACCTTACCAGCCCTGAAAAGGGCCATTTGCGGGGCATGCCCCAAATAATTCAGCTCTTTTGCCTGTAAAAAAAAACATACAATACCCCCCCCCAACATTACAACCCACCACCCATATACCCCTAATCTAACCCAAACTCCCCTTAAATAAACCTAACACTAAGCCCATGAAGATCTTCCTACCTTATCTTCACCATGCCAGGTTCACCGATCGCTCCAGGCTCCAAAATCTTCATCCAAGCCCAAGCGGGGGCTGGCGATCCATAATCCGGCTGAAATCTTCTATCAAGCGGCGGCTGAAGAGGTCCAGAAGAGGCTCCAAAGTCTTCATCCTATCCGGGAAGAAGAGGAGATCCAGACCGGCAACCATCTTGATCCAAGCGGCATCTTCTATCTTCATCCGATGAGGAACGGCTCCATCTTGAAGACCTCCAGCGCGGATCAATCTTCTTCTTCCGACGTCCAACTGAAGAATGAAGGTTCCTTTAAGGGACGTCATCCAAGATGGCGTCCCTCGAATTCCGATTGGCTGATAGGATTCTATCAGCCAATCGGAATTAAGGTAGGAAAATTCTGATTGGCTGATGGAATCAGCCAATCAGAATCAAGTTCAATCTGATTGGCTGATCCAATCAGCCAATCAGATTGAGCTCGCATTCTATTGGCTGTTCCAATCAGCCAATAGAATGCGAGCTCAATCTGATTGGCTGATTGGATCAGCCAATCGGATTGAACTTGATTCTGATTAGTTGAATCAGTTGAATCCTTAGATCCACACTCAGATATACTCAGTACAGGGGCCTAAAGAGACTTAAACCTACCACTTTGCAGAGCCCTTTACATACATCTTCCTTGAGGTATATAAGCACAGGGGTCATAGTGAGATAACCTCTCATATCATACCACTCAAAAACAAACTTGGGCCTTTAACACAAAACTTGCAATACTCCCTAATGGTTTCTAAGAAAAACGCCAAACCTGAGAAAAAATTAACAGCCGCCACTACTGTGAACTCCTTCTTTACCAGACAACAGGTAGAGATGTCAGAACATTCACAAGCATCTCTTAATGGCGACACCTCACAGCCTGAACCGTGGCCTACTATCCCAACTATACATTCAGACCAACTAGCCCAAATACAGTCCAACATCTCCCTACTTCCATCCAAATCGGATCTTGCGGAACTAAAAACATTTATTAAGACCGAGATGTCATCTCTGAGAAAGGACATAGGTGAAATGGGATCTAGGCTAGAATATTTAGAAGAAGGCCAAGATTCCTTGAACAATATTGTCTCCGATGTCAACCAACAACTAACAAGGCACGAATCAATAGTCCAGTCACTCCAATTGAAAATTGAGGACCTGGACATTCGCAACAGGCAAAGTAATTTAAGGATAAGGGGAGTTCCAGAGGAGGCTACCAAGGAGTCGCTACCTTCATACCTCCTACAGCTGTTTGAGTATATTTCACCAAATCTCAAGCTCTCTGAATCATCAATGGAAAGAGCCCACAGAGCACTGAAACCAATACCAACCCCTCCAAAACCACCTAGAGATATTATCATAAAATTCGCTAACTATCTAGATAAAGAGGCTATTTTGAAACAAGTTAGGCTCCAACGTGAAATCAGATTCCAAACTTACAGCATCCAAATATTCCAAGATATCACCCCCGCCACTATTGAAAGAAGAAGAGAAATTTGCTTCATCACCCAACGCCTCCAGTAAAGAAAAGTGAAATACCGCTGGGGATTTCCCATCAGTTTAATTGTACATAAAGAAGGGAGAACATATATACACAAAGACCCCACTGATATGGACTCATTTTCTAAAGGTTTAAACATTGACTTTCCACATTCCGACCTACCGGTTCCATCAACACACCAAAAAGAACCACCTCTCCCCAGAGATCGCAATGGTCGACCGTCCAACACAAGAAAAAGAAGACCGAAGAGGCTACACCTGATACATGAACATTCCTTGTACTGCTAAAAATATGGTTTCTTAGCAAGTTGTTATGGGATTAATAGCAATTCTGTGAATATTTTGAAAAATGACCAGATGATTTACTCTGTAATGTTTATGTTAGTTTTTAAGAGATTGGGCCAATACCCGGTATACTTATGCCTTCTATCACCTATCTTGTGAAAATTATTACAAACAGTTAAAGGCTATAGTGACGGAGGCGCTGGGTGGTATGCCCTAAAAATACATATTAGCAGTCCTTATTCTGTCGTTATGTCACTGTTATACTTTTCGCAAAATGTTATGAGGTTAATATTAATCATTATTTAGAATAACTATGTCCTCAAACATTACCCACAGAAAAATAGGACGCATCTAATAAATTACTTCAGAGACAGAAATATCGGGTAATATACCCTAAAGTTATATAAACACAGTTCCTTTGTTTTTGAATTCTAATTGCCTGCAAGATGTTATGATGTTAATAGCCATGTTGTACGGAGATATAAGTTTCTTAGCAAATTGTTATGGGATTAATAGCAATTCTGTGAATATTTTGAAAAATGACCAGATGATTTACTCTGTAATGTTTATGTTAGTTTTTAAGAGATTGGGCCAATACCCGGTATACTTATGCCTTCTATCACCTATCTTGTGAAAATTATTACAAACAGTAAAAGGCTATAGAGACGGAGGCGCTGGGTGGTATGCCCTAAAAATACATATTAGCAGACTTTATTCTGTCGTTATGTCACTGTTATACTTTTCCAAAATGTTATGAGGTTAATATTAATAGCAATTTTGTGACCATTTCGAGAATTGACCACAAAATTAAGTTTGAAACGCCTAGGTTACTCTCTAAAAGATTGGGACATCTTCCAGAATACTTATGCCTTCAACTACCTACCCTACAAAAATATTACATCTAGTAAAAGGCTTTAGGGACGGAAGTGCTAGGTAGTATACCCTAAAAATACATATAAGTAGATCTTATTCGGTCTCTGGGTCATTGGTGTATTTTTGCTAAATGTTAGGAGATTAATAACATTTTCGAATAGCTATACAATTTTTCTTTTATTTGCATAATGTTATGAGATAAAAAACAATTCGGAACAGAACCACAGTAAGAGATTTGATAAGTTAAAATCAACGATATGCTATATGTTTTAAGGCTGGGCCTCAACATTCCACATAAAAGATCAGCTGTACTGAGAGAGAGCCGTAGTCAGGGGACTGATCTGATGTTTCTTCAAGAAACGCATTTTAGAAAAGGAAGAGAGCCTTCTACCTTTGCTCGCCTTTCCGAAACAAGCTTTTGGGCCTCACATAACAAATATAAAAAACATGTGGTAGGTATCATTATTAAAATAGGTATCCCTTTTGTTGAAATACAAACCATTAATGATAAAGAGGGACGATATATTATTGTAATCAGCATGCTATATAATCAGCCAGTAACTTTTGTCTCGGTATATGCGCCTAATTCTGGTCAACACATATTCATTAGAAAACTGTCTAACCAGATAACCAGAAAGGAATACTTATCATGTGTGGTGATTTTAATATAGTTTTAATCCCGAAAATAGACAGCTCCTCACATCGCTCTTCACTCCCTGCTTCACACTTAAACAAAATAAAAACACATCTTAAGATTGTAGCCCAAGATGTCTGGAGAACTTTACACTCACAACTTAGGGATTACTCTTTTTACTCATACCCACACAAGACTTACACTAGAATCAATTATATATTTACAGATGTGGGAGGTCTAGCCTTATTTGAAACAGCAAAGATAAATTCGATAACATGGTCCGACCACTCATTAGTGGTTGGCTCTCTCTCATGGCCATCTAAACCTATTAGGGACTTTGTTTGGAGGTTGGATGACTATTTACTAACAGACCCTATAAATGTCTTGAAAATAGATAAATTATTAATGGAATATTTCCAGATTAATGCTTCTTCAGAGACATCCTCACAGATGCTATGGGAAGCACATAAAAGTGTAGTAAGAGGTGAACTGATGGCTATAAAAGCTTACCTTAATAAAACTAAAAGAGAAGAGGTCAAGTCATTCTTAGACAGAATTCAACAACTTGAAAATAGGCATAAAAGCTTTCCATCCGATAAAGAAGTGCTGAAAAAACAAAAACTCGCATCTCATTTATCTAAAGAATATAAAAGAATATAAAATAAAAGCGCTGTATAATCAACAAAAACACTATGAAGGACGCAATAAATTTGGGCGACTCCTGGCAAGATACCTTAAACATAAAGCACACAAAAAAATACATTTTACATATCATTGACGAACAGGGGCACCCACAACACTCCACACAGGGAATAGCGCACACATTCCAGAAATTTTTTCAAAGGTTATACAATATTAACACCAGTTCTAGCCAACAGACTAAAGACCCTCAGATGCGCTCAATACTAATAGATAATTACCTTACACACCTGAAACTACCCAACATAGCTTAGAAGAACCTTTAATGTTGGAAGAAGTAGATTTAGTAATTAAGGACCTACCGGAAAGACACCTGGCCCCGATGGCTTTAGTCACAAATATTATACTACGTTCCGAGAAACATTGTCCCCACACATTCTAAATTATTTTCAGTCTATAGACTCCTCTGGTATATTGCTTTGAAAAATGTGGTGGGGGATGGTAGGAGTTAGTCAATAATTAGATGTTGTACCTATTATGTAAATCAGAAAAGGTATATAATATACCAATACTTAGTAGTCACTTGTAATAATTATGGTGCACATCTAATGTGGATTCTTAGAGGGTAGAACTAAACAACTAGGAATACTAATTGTACATAGAGATACACTTAGGATTATTAGAAAAGAATGCCACAAAGAAAATTATTTCTTTAACTCCAAATGATCATATGAATATGAAAATTACTCTATTTGTTTAAAATGTTCCATTACATTCATACTTTAATACTTTATTGATACAACTAGGAACAAACATTCACACAGAAGTAGCCTGAAAGGGTTAAAAACACTTAAACCCAGTTAAATTAGATTGATATAGTCAGCAATGCTCTATGTATTCAACCTGATGCCCACAGAATTATAATGAAAGATAAGCTAAGCCCTTACAATCCGAGGGCTATTTTACTTTTAAATAGTTATATTTACAAAGGTAAATAGTAGGCACCAGGATTCAACAAATATATAGATATATACAGATTCTATTATTCACTAGGCAAGCAGTTAAAAAAGCGACAGACAGGAGAGAACTAGCTTCTCCTGCTGGACCCCTGACGCGCGTTTCACAGAACGCTTCCTCAGAGGGGGTGCGGGCCGCTGCTACTCGGCGTTATTTATGTTGGTGGTTGTCCCACCTCATGCCCCTGATTTGTTGTCCCTCTCGATTTTAAGTGGCTCTGATTGGATGCTCATTCTGTCAGTAATATGAATAGACAGTGACATCCGGTATTACGTAACGAGAGGAGGGAGTGTGAGTAGGGGGGCGTTTATGTGTCGTTTATGTGTCGATAAAGGACCAATCAACACTAAGTAAACAAGGGGTGTGTATATTTAGTGGCAATGATTGGATGATCACTGCGGTTTGTAAATAAGGCATTGAGACTTAAGAATTACTTTGTATCATACCATACCACTGAGACTTAAGAATTACTTTGTATCATACCACTACTACTAAGCAGCCCCAAATGAGCAACTCAATGCTCCACGCCATGATGAGATCCTCTATCTCCTCTTCCATATTGGAACTTAACTTCAAACTACTACATAGGTGGTATTTTACCCCAAGGAAACTACACAGACTATTTCGCTCCCAATCAAATAAGTGTTGGAGATGCGGACACGTGAATAGTAATGACGCACATATGTGGTGGTGGTGTAACGACATTCAAAATCTTTGGAGACAAGTAATTAGTGAAGTAGAATCTATATTAGGATTTGAATTCCCTCTAGACCCTGCGATATGGCTTCTAAATAAACCCCCAAACATTAAATATAAACCATACCAACGATTATTTACGATAATGACTAATGGGGCAAAACAACTAATAGCCAAAAACTGGAAATATAACAGGGCCCCTCCATTAGCTATGTTGGTGGAGAAAATAACAGACTTGTTAGAATTAGAGGAATATTATTATCTCAAAAACGGAAAAATGGAGACCTATGCAGAAATGTCCCAGACTTGGGAAGCATACATACAAACCGAATAAGACAAATAATAACACTGCTACATACAAGATAGTCGAAATGCCTGAAGGACTGCGGGCGGGACAGGACTCGTTTCCCTCTCTTTTTCTTTTCCTTTCTCTTCTCTTCCCTTTTACTTTTCTCCCCCTTCTTGTTCATCTTTAATTTATAATTTTTCAGGATATTATGATTTTTCGCTTTTACTAAATAACTAGATATGTAACAACTATTGGAAATGTAACCCAGAGGAGCTGCGTCTCTCACTATATGTACCACTTTATTTTATTTTCAATAAAGTTGTTTGGAAAAAAAAAAAAGGTAGAAAAAAAAGAAAAAATCCTATTGGCTGATGCATTCCAATCAGCCAATAGAATGCGAGCTCAATCCTATTGGCTGATTGGATCAGCCAATAGGATTGAAGTTCAATCCTATTGGCTGATTGGATCAGCCAATAGGATTTTTTCTACCTTAATTCCGATTGGCTGATAGAATTCTATCAGCCAATCGGAATCGAAGGGACACCATCTTGGATGACGTCACTTAAAGTGATATACATTCAGCAAGAAGACGTTGTTGGGAAAGGATGCTCCGCGCTGGATGTCTTGAAGATGGAGTCTGGAGGACCACTTCTGCCCGTCTGGAGGACCACTTCTGCCGGATTCGTTGAGGACATCTTGCCGCTTGGATGAAGATGTCTCCCGGTAAGTGAATCTTCATGGTTTTAGTGTTAGGATTTTTTTAAGGGGCTTTGGGCCTGCAAAAGAGCTAACTGCCCTTTTAAGGGCAATGCCCATCCAAATGCCCTTTTCAGGGCAATGGGGAGCTTAGGTTTTTTTAG